>NC_056482.1:5719530-5738490 GCF_008729295.1 Plectropomus leopardus
CAGGTTTGTGAAGGCACACAACTGCAAGGCTGCTGATTGTAGTTACTCTTGTCTTGCACTTTGAAGACTGAATGATTATTTCATTCAGCAAAAATGATTATCATAAGTTTGATTAATGACAAAAAAGATCATTAGTATTGCTGTCACAGTGGTCTCTGCATGCACACACAGCTCTTATTTGCTGTCTGTCTGAGTGCAGAGACTCCATTGAAGAGCAGTGGAAACCGAACCACCACAGATTCAGTTGAGCAAACATCTGTATGGTCAGACATCCATCACTTACAACCTAAAGAGACTAAGAAAACACTTCCAGCAGACACCATAAAAGGCACACTCTGCTTTACACGTGTGTTTGTTCTACCTCAGAGGATACAGAGAAAACTTGGGGGGCAGATTGTTTTTGTCCCTGAGGTGACGTGCTCAGGCTGGCATGCAACCACACGCACACAGTGGGAGACCCTCGCAGATCGTCCATGCTAGCACCACCTGCTTTTTTTTTGTCCGTCTCGCTCACGCTCACACACACACACTTTACAGCTCTCACTCAACCCGTGGCCAGTGTTTTTTGGTAACCATAGAGATGGCACATGGCAGTATCGACTCATAAAGGGAAGCAGGAAGCGTACCTTAGTATTGACCTTAACTCTGTCCCGACTTCGGCAACCGTCCATTAATCCTCTCTAAATAACAGCCTCACGGCAGGGAGCGCGTGCTCTTCCTGTGGACATGCTGCTTCGCACGAGCACAACATCTCATTGGTTAGGTTTCCGTTCCTGGATAGTAGAGTCACATCCAGAGGGGCTGATTTTGTGCTGTTGACACAATGCTTCTTGGGAGGAGACGCGTTAGTGCATCATGTATCAGCTCCTGGCTAAATATTTTTATTTTGCACAGGCATTAGCAAGGAGGTGCGAGTGGAAGAGCATGCGCTGGTGGATAATGTGAGTATACATGTAGATTTACACATGAGTCTGTGGTACCAAGTGTGCTGTAAATGTTTACAGATTTGCCTCTTTAGTTCATTTCTGGTTTGTGCATGCAACTGTGATTGTATTTATGTTGTTTTCAAGTAAACAATACTTGAATTTTTCCTAAGAGCTGCACTTTCTCTATATGTTTTCTGGTTTGTTTAAAGGTTTTTGAAGAACAGCTTGTTCTTTCTTTGGATGATGACGACGATGAAGAGGAATGCCCATCTTCAATATCTGGTAACTCTTCTCCTACCTTTCCTCTTGACTCATCTGCCTCAAGAATAAAAAAGGATAGTTCAGGTTTTTTCAAAGTCAGGTTATATGGGGATCCATAGACAGTAAATTACAAACAGCAGATGTCAGATGTCGGCACGCCCTCAGTTTGGAGAAACAGGCTTGAGTCCAATATGGAAGCTAAGCAATGTAGTGCTGTGGATAGAGTCAGCAGCCAAACATATTTTAGGCACCTAAAAAAGTTCTAACTATAAAAATCAATATCAGTGTAAGTGTATGCTATACTAAGAGTAATGTCACTGCTTTACCTCAAGTGTCAAGCCATTGTAATGGGCTGATTGAAAGAAGGATGCAGTGGTAAAAAAAATACTGATATAGCATACACTCAAACTGATACCACTTTTCCACCAAAATTAGTATGTGCAGGCAGGTTTTTTAAACTTGGGTAAACCTGCTATAAATAAGCAATAGACTGTACACAGCTCAGCAGACACCTCTCTGTGTTTGTGGGGTTTTTTTTTTTGTTTGTTTTTTTGTGGTATGTGGTCTGTTTACTAACCGGTTGGTTGGCCAACCGGTTAGTCAACAGAAGAATGCAGCATGGAGGCCTGTGAAAACTTGTGAAAATGTTTGAGCGCTGCTTTGGTGTCACTGGTAAGCGGGTAAAATTAGTGTGTTCACCTGGGTGGTGTGTTTCCGTCTATGCCAGTCTGAGCTGGAGTTGATAAATACCAGCGACTTCTGCAGAGTCATTTGATGCAGGCCAGATGTAGGCAGCTGTTAGTGGGGTTATTGTGCATTGGAAAAACATCATAATTACATTTTTTTTTTAGGTGGGTAAAACACCTCTTGTTGCAGACCCCACCCACAGCAGTACATTGCTCAGCATCTGTTTCAGACACCTGCCTGCTTTTCAAACTAGGGGCTTGTCGACTAACATTTTCTATATGTAATACACTGACCATCACAAGTTCCCCATGCAACGCCACTTCCTTAATTCCAAACTATCCCTCCAGGGTAAATGAATGTTTTATTTTCTTTGGCAAAAACAAAAGCAATCCAATCCAAACCAAAAATACTGTTTCCATTTAATATTACGGCTATAAAACCCTGGACTCTAGTTTAAATTCCTGAATAGCAGAGTTATGTCCAGAAGACCTAATGTTGTGCTACTGCTTCTCCTTCTGGGAGGAGGGTGTGTGTATGTCATATTTCAGCCTCTGGTTAAATTCTTTTAGTTACAGAAAGGAGCTCCATGTGGCTTAAAAATGAATAGGTAATTTAATAGAAAAACACAGCAACATATCTGTGGCTGTAGTGAACAGCAGGGTGTGGGAACAGTGCATAATGAGCCGGCTGAGAAGCCCTGACTGGGAAGCCTTTCTCTCATGGCGCTGGCACAATATGCGGAGCTCTGTTTTGAATCACATCATAGAAAATCAATAACTGCTGCATGGACACAGACAGGGATTTACTTCTGTCTGAGACTGATGAGCAGTTTTCTTTGATTAAATAGATGCATTATGCTGCTGGAGTCTGGCTTCAGGCGGCGCAGGTTGGGTCTTCAACAATGACTCAGTCTAGGAGTGCAGGAATCTGCCCCGTCACTGGGACAAAGGCAGGAATGGGGTCAGGCGTGCATGTCCCACTCTGTCTGAGCTGGGAGATGCCCCCCTCTGGCCTGTCGCCCTGCCGTCCCCTCCCCCGACTCCCCTGGATGGGACAGAGGAGCTCTGTAGTTGAATTGAGAGGGGGAATGTTAACAAGCTCAAATGTCGTTGGTTTTCAAAAGCTGACATTTTAGGTGAGCCGCATACATGAATGTATTAATTAACCTTTTCGAACCTGAGAAAATTGGTTTGATTTGAAAAAAACATGGGAGAAGGCAATGAGCAACTTAACAAGACATGGCCTAAAAATTAGCAAAAAATTAAAAAAGGTACAAGAAAATCACCAGAAAATATGCCAAAAAAACTTTAAAAAATAAAAAACAAATAAACACAAATAAAATAAAACACACAAAAAAATTATGTGTTTTATAATATTGTTGAGCTATTAAAATTATAAAGATAGTGTCTGGGACATATTTCCGTACTTTTTTTTGGATAATTTTTAAATAATCCTCTTTTCTCTCCTCTTTTTTAAAACTGTTTTTTTTAAAGATGTATTTTTGGGGCTTTTTCAGTGCCTTTATTTGATAGGAAAGATATTGCGTGAGCCACCGGCCGCCCCTTTTAAGACTGTTTATAGGTAATTTTCTTATCACCTTTTTTTGATTTCTTGCAATTTGTGGGACATTTCTTGTTCAGTTGGTCATTGCCCTTATTCCTGTGTTTAAAAAGAAAACAAAATGCTCAGGTTTAAGGAGTGAAACAGTATGTGAAACAGTTTGTGAAGCAGTTTGTGAAAGGCGTGCGAAGGCAGCACAAGAAAACTGATATCAATCCAGATTTCAAAGGGTTAAACACACACAAGATTGTATAAACTTAGCTTGTGAAAACTTTGAGGAGGATGCTCAAATGTTTCAGGTGTTGTCACGGTTACCACAAATGCTAATTTCCTGTGTGTTGTTGTGAAAGAATGAAGAGTTTGTTGTAAAACTCTAGAGGGCCCTTAAACTTTGTGACCATAAACTGAAGTGTGTGTGAGTGTGTGACATGGGGCATTGATCCCAATGTTCCCCCCTGAAGCAGAACTGCAGATTCTTCTGTATTACTCAAACCATCATACTGTTAATATTTTTGGTTGTGATGACAGCTCCTTGAGGTCGCTGTGGTGCAAAGTTGTCATCTAGAGTTATTGTTTTTCCCAGATCTGTTGAAATAATCGTATAGGTTTCTCTGGTTTCACTGACATAACTCACGAGTGTCCGTTATTGTTGGAGCTAGCCAGTGTGACAATTAGTCTAGCAGCTGAGACTGGTGCTCTGTCAGTCTGTCACCACCCTTTAACCCGTTGAAACCTGAGCAAATTGGCTTAATTTCTTTCAAAAACATGGGAAGAAGGAAACTTAAAAACAAATGACCAAGAAATTAGCAAGAAATAAGTAAGAAATACAAGGAAATTACCTGAAAATTAGAAAAATAATGATATTAATAATAATAATACACATGTTAAAGAGTGACCTGAAAAAGTATGCTTTCAAAATTATAACAATCTGTAAAATTATTTAAAATATATAAAATTATGATATGATTACAAAGAGTTTTCTTGAATAAATGTCTTAGCTATTTTAAAAATAATTTCCTACTTATCACTTACTATTTACACAGATGCATGCACATGCACACACTCTCTCTCTCTCACACACACAGACACACACACACATGCACACGCACACGCAGCCTTTCAACACCCTCAACATTGCATGTGACAATACACCCTTGGTTCCTGCTTGTTTTTTTTCTTTTTTGTTTCAGTTGTTTTTGTGGGATTTTTTTTCCCTGTATTTGCCGTCCTAAGTGTATACACGTAATGTCATGTTTTCCACATAATGTGTTCATCATGTCTTGTCACCTGTTCTGTAGTGCACCGCATCACTAAATAAAAAAAAAATATATATATAAAAAAATAAAAATTCTAAATCAATCTACTACTTTTTGTAATTTGCAGAACAGTTCTCTTCAAGTTGCTTATTGCCCCTTTTTAAACCTATGTGCTCAGGACTGAAAAGTTTAAAAACATGTCTGAACACAGCACAAGAACAGGTGATGCTGATCCAGGTTTCAAAGGGTTAAATTAAGCAGAGAGGAGATCTTTGTTTCTGTATAAAGCTGCGTAACAGTTTGATTTCAGGCAGAAAGAGACAGATAGAAAATAAGATGAACGCAATGAACGTGTTTAAAAATTGTGCCTGCCTTGTAAGTTTGAGCTCCATGCTGATGTCTTCACTGTGGGAGAGCAGCAGAGAGGAAATGCCTCTGTGATGCCCAGGATTTCCCTCACATTAGTGCAGGCATGGCTGGTCCAGACATCAAAGTGTGGGTGGAAAGTGCAGAGAGGGCTATGAAAATGGCTTCTCATCAAGGGAGGTAATTTTCCACATTGTTATCGTAGAAACACCATCCACCGCTCTTGTGCTTCTGTCAGCAGTGGTGCATAACTGTACACATTTACTTCACTCTTCTTACATTTTTGAGGTGCTTTAACCTTGCATTATGTTAGTTTATACCTCTGCTTTACCACATTTTAGACAACAATAGTGTACTTTTTACTGCACTATTTTACAGCTAAAGTAACTTGGAACTTTGCTGATTAAGATCTTGTATACAAAATATGTAATCTTCTACTTTAAAGGGACAGCTCATTCCCAGATCAAAAATGCATTTTTTTCTTATTCTTGTCTGTGGTGCTATATATCAATCTAGATTGTTTTAGTGTGAGTTGTTGAGTGTTGGGGCGTGGTGCTTTTATCTTAGAATTAGTTGAAAAGAAGTGACTTTTTCTCTGGGAAGGTTAAAGGGACAGTTCAAGTCATTACCAATAATACATATTTTTCCTCCTACCCATGGTGCTGTTTATCAGTCTAGATTGTTTTGGTGTGAGTTGCAGAGTGTTGGAGATATCGACTGCGGATATTTATGCCTTCTTTCCAGTATAATGCAACTAGATGGCACTGGGCTTGTGGTGCCCTTTGACCTAAACGCTAACATCAGCATGCTAACAATCTCACAGACCATGCTTATATAGTTATGTTTAGCAAGTATACTGTTTATCATGTTTGCTAACTTAGTTTTATAGTGGCATGCTAAAATAAGTTAGCACCAAACACAAAATACAGTTGAGGCTGATGAAAATGCTATTGTTTTGTAACTAATTGCTGGTGCCCTGGAATGAGTCCTAAAACCCGAAAATTCATTAGCATGTCAGTTCCTCTGGTTCCCTCATCTCGAGGTCTATGGATTTTTTAAAAATGCATTTTGGTTGGAAATCTGAAATAAGGTCAATGGTAAACACAAGCTTAAACGACTTTGATGTTTTGTTTCACCACAAAAAATACATCAGTAAATACCCCACTCGCAAATTTTGAAGCTTTAATGTGTCTTTAAAAAGTTGATTGCTAACAAGTGGTCAAATCGGACTACAAAACGTAAACACGCTGAGCCACACCGAACACGGCTTTACAGCCTCGTTGTGATGGCAACACTAAATGAAGCGACTGTGGTGTAGTTTGTTTATAGCCTAACATTAGCATTAGTCATAAATTGTTCATTTGTGAAGATTATCTTGCTCAACAAAACATGAAAGCATCTCCCAGAGAGATTGTATTCTGCAATAATGAAAAATTCAACGGAAAAACACCATAGGCACGTTGATGAGGGAACCAGGGCGATGCTAGCTTCCAGATTGGCCTACAGAAAAACGACATCTCTTGGGCGCTCTGTTCCAATGACCTCTGATCTGCTGATGGAGCTACGCCATCAGTGGAGCCTCGCTGGTAGTGTGGCTAAAATGTAAAGAAGATTCTGATAGAAATAGTTTTCAGCGAGAATAATAAATGCTGGCTTTAAAAGTTAAAACCTTATCCAGGTGTTAAAAGTGGTCTTTAAATTCTGTTTATGAATATTCGGAAGAGAGGGTGTACGGAAATATTAGTGCACAGCGGTAAATAGAAGTGAGCAGGACTCAAGGCAAAAATCCATTGTTATTCCCAGAGAACAGACAGCCTGCCGGTAAGGTTGATATGTGGAGTTTTCTATGAAAACAAACCTCTAAAGGTCAAACAGGGAGTAGGTATGCAGTGTCTCATCACATTTTCCTTTCTTTCCTCTAAGCCTTGACATTTAGGCAATGAAAGATCAATAAATTATGGCACAATGATCCTAAATCACCAGGAAGAGGCAGGACTGAAGTAAATAAGACTTCACAGTTCAATATTATGTTTGGTAATTTATTTTCCTATTTCTGGCACATCTGCTGGAGGCTTTCTGATTAAATGGTTGTTGATGTGCTTTGGTTGTGTGGTAAAGGTATCCAGTTACTCACACTACTCTTAGAGCTGCTTTGTCTATTCACCCAGACATTTAACTGATGTTGGGATGAGTAACGGTCATGACAAGTGGCTTCACACCGTGTTCTGTGACAGTTAATCATTCAGCAGGATAAAAACAAATTCCTAGTAGACATCTTGGATAGTACAGCATGGTCCTGTAGAGCTGTTTATCTCAACTGGACAAAGGGAGGGAAACAAAGAGAAGTAATGTTTTTAAATTATTGTAAACAATACTGAAACTAACCTGAGATTGTACTCTGTGTTTATCACAGTAAATGGGCATCCCATGCAGTCCAGTGGAGTGCAGAGCCAGTTCACCCAGCATGCTACAGACCCTCTGCTCTCCGTGATCAACAGCAGCGTTCAGACCATCACACAGCGGACACAGGTCATACATGACAATCTCTCTTTAAGTTCAGTCATCATTTCATCTCACTAACACCTTGAAGGAATTTCTTCAAATCTGGTACAATCGCTCACTTGGACTCAATGCTGAAGTGATTACATTTCGGAGGTCAAAGGTCAAAGTGACTTTGCATCCTTCTCATTCTTGTGAATGCGATATCTCAAGAACACCTTGAGGGATTTTCTTAGAATATGGCACAAACCTTCACTTGGACTCAACAATGAACTGATTAGATTTCTGTGGTTAAAGGTCAAGGTCACAGTGGCTTTGCATCCATCTTAATCTCATGAACGGGATAACTCAAGAACAACTTGAGGAAATAATTCAAATTTGGCACAAATGCCGTGAACTGATTAGGTTTTGGTGGTGATTGGTCAAGGTCACTGTAACCTTGCAACTATCTTTCAGATTTGGCACACACATTTACTTGAACTCAAAGATTGAGGGAATACATTTTGGTGGTCAAAGTGACCTTGCATGCATCTCATTCTTGTGAACTTGATATCATAAGAATGCCTTTAGGGATTTTTTTTACAAATTCAGCTAAAATGTGTTCTTGGACTCATTAATGAAATGATTTGATTTTTATGGTCAAAGGTCAAGGTCACTGTGACCTCCCGTGTCTCATTCTTATGAATGTGATATCTCTAGAATACCCTACATTATTTTTTTCAAATTTAAAATAAACATTCACTTGGACTCCACAATGAAATTATTGCATTTTGGTGGCCAAAGGTCAAGGTCAACGTGACTTTGTATCCATTTCTATTTTGCTGAACGTGACATCTCACTAACACCTTCAGACAATGTCTCATTAGACACAGAAGTCCACGTGGACTTGAAAATGAACTTATTCAGCTTTGGTGATCAAAGGTCAGAGTCACTTTGACCTCACAAAACATGTTTTTGTCCATAACTAAAAAAATCAACTACTAAGCATCCATGTTTTCACAGTCATAGACGTTAACTGTTAGTGCAACTTATCGGTGCACGGATGCATACAACTGGGAGGCAGTTATTCTATTTTCTTCTGGGTTTTTAAAAATTAAAAAAAATCTTTTTTTGTTTAGGAAGAAGATACTGACATCAAGTATAGCGTCAGTGGAGTGACCCGGGACAGCACAGGGACAGACAGCGGTTTATGGGACACGGTGGACTCAGAAGATCTCCTGCTAGCCACTGACACTCCTCCACCATATTCAGAGGATTTCTACCCTCCCTCTCTACCCTGCTTTCCCGCACTCTCACCCCCTGACCAGGCTCTCGCCAGGCTAAACCGTCCCGCCTCCTCCGAGCTGACCCGTCAGAGAGAAAGTCCGCCCATGGACACCTGCGACCTCAGGTATTAAACATTGTAGATAGTTTTTTCCACTCAGAACACAGTGTTTTCTGCTGTCTCTCTGTGTGTAACTGGTCCTTTATTGCTCCAGTCCCAGTCTAGTGGCTCTGGAGATGGACAGCGAAGAGGACAGCACAGAGCCAAAGTCTCCATTCTCCCCGCTCTCGTCAGATGAGAAAAGTGAGAAAAGTGAAGACAAAAGGGAAAGCTTTCGTCCTTCCCCTGACCTCACGTGCACCCGCAGCCAGTCTGCCTCCTCAGCATGTGAACCCACAACAAAAGTAAAATACCATCTCACACTCATAAAATATTTTTGCTTCTTTTTTTATGAGGAGAAGTTTTTTTGTTTTCAATTTGGATTATTTTCCTTGTATAGGAATTGGGGGACCAGGGGATTCGACTGCGTTCGTATTCTTACTCTTCCCCCAAAATCAGCTTGCGTCCTGCTCGTTTTGCCCGGGACAACCACACGTCAGAAATCAGCCCTGGTCAGTAACACCAAGACTGTTTACTGCTTCACATGATTAGAAATATAGTTAACTAACAATGTTCCCATAAACTAACTTCACTTGTTTGCCGTGTCATTCATAGTTGGTGCAACAACTCACTTTCTGCATTCTGTTAATTTCATACCAGTTGTCAACTGTAGATTGTCTCAGTACTAATATTAAGTGCAGTCAACTCTCTATTAACAAATTTCTTAAAGGGACAGTTTATCCCTCAAAATGGAAAATACGTATTTTCCCTCATACCTGTAGTGCTATTTATCAATCTAGATTTTTTTGGTGTAAGTTGCCAAGTGTTGGAGATATCTGCATACATTTTAAAAACTCACCGACCTTGTTGTGAGCAGTTTCATGGAACTATTTTCTTTCTACCGAACTACATCTGCCTACTGTATTACCATGCAGAAGCAAGCATGCATCTACTCATGGATAAGAGGCTCATATCTGTGACAGTGTGAGATGTAAACATTATTGGCATCCTCGTCCTCTGAGCTGTAACATTAGCTAACTCATTGCTGCTAGATTCATGCTTCCTTCTCCTCATTGATAAGGTTATTGGATGTAACTTGGTAGAGATAAAATAGTTCCTTTATGAAACTGCTCATAACAAGATCTGTGGATTATCTTGAGTAACTTGATCATGATTTCTGTTGAGTTTTTCAAATGTATTTTTTTTGGCGCTTTGAGCAACATCTAGTTCAATTATATTTGAGAGAAGGCAGACATCTCCACAGCTGTTATCTTCAGCGCTCAGCAACTTATACCAAAACGATCTAGACTGATAAATAGCACTACAGGTAAGGAGGCAAAATGTGTGATTTGGATTTTGTGGTAAACTGTTCCTTTAAAGTGACAGTTTGTCATTTTGCTAAGAATGCCTATTTGTTTTGTTGCCAAGAGCTAGATAAGAAAATGAATACCACTCTTTGTCTTTTTTCTGTGTATTAAATATGAAGCTACAGTAAGGAGGCAGTTAGCTCAACTTAGCATGAACAGTGGAAACGGGGGAAACAGCTCGCCTGGCTCCGTCCAAAAATATACATTTCCCAGCACCTCTAAGCTCACTTAGAGAGGTTACGTGCCACTCTCCAGCAGTGATTTCCCAGAGTTTTGAGCCAGAAAAACAGCAACAGACAGACATGAGAGTGGTGTCAATCTTCATCTCAAACTCTTGGTAAGAAAGCAAATAAAAGGCTATTTCCCAAAATGATGAACTATAATGTCCTCCCCATTGCTTCACACTTTTGTCCTCTGGGGTCATTCTGACCCTGCCCTGTTTTGACTGTTAAAGCATATCGTATGAGTTGTCAATCAATTCTGTGTTACACCTTTAGTTTTACTTCAGTCCAACCCATTACCACACATTTTTCCCTTCGTTTTGGGATTTAGGGCCAATAGACCTTATTTACGTAAGTATAAAAACTGTATTTTGATAGTAAAAGATTTCATTTGGGGTCAGATTGACCCCAAGGGCAACACGAGGGTTAAGAGTTTTCTTCAAAAGGACTGAAATGTTCACAATGAGCCTACACCACTGTAGGAAGAAGTGATTTCAGAGCTCTCAGTGTGGAGTTGACTGTACGGGGTGATAGTCTGCAGCCTCTGTAGCTGATTTGTGAGCAGCCCTGTGTCCACTATGTCCTGTAGATGCCGTGCTCCACAGTGTCAGCCACAGCCGATCTCTCCTTCAGGCCCTCTCTCTGTCTAAATCTCTGTCTCTTCTCCACCCTGGTAGTAAGTACTGGACACCTGCAGCCGTCTCACTGCGCTAAGGCCCAGCATGGCCAGCATGCTGCCGTCAGTGTCAGTGCTTATATATATATGTATATGTGTGTGTGTGTGTGTGTGTGTGTGCGGGAGTCAAGGTTATTACTGTACACTTTTTTTAATCTGCTAGAAAAATAAAAATTTGAAAACATATGACTTTAAAACAAAAATAATTTTAAAGTGGCTGTTATCGATATCTGCACATCAACAATGGATTAATTGACTAATACATAACTAACCCACAGAGAATTAACCACTGACTCTGCAGTTCCTCTCAGCTCTACAGAACTTTGTAGCATGTTTTAGCTCATTATTTTGGTTTTACAGACCCCAACTTTTTGTCTTTTTGGACATTCATCCAAATGTTGTCTTTTGGAGTTTAATGGCAACAAAAAAAGAGCTAAAAGAAAGTAAATATTAGACTTTCATTTTTCAGGTGGCATGAAACATGACTCTAATGAAAGCTAATGTGGCTCATTTACTGCCGAACAATTAGTACGCAGGCTACATCAACTTATTGTTAGACTTTAAAATGAATACAGTATGTGTGAATTACAACTGGTTTAGATTTAACTCCCATAACAATCAAATGTGATTCTTAACTTTTGTTTTTATCCCGTGTGTACAGAAAACAGTACTTTCTGTCCTGACTGCCTGTCAAAATCTGTAAATATTTAAGTGAGAAAAGCTCATAGTGAAATACAAAACTAAACAAATGTAAACAAGTTAAAATTAGATGAACTGAAACAAGAATCAAAGTAAAAACTAAATTTGAATCATGGCGCTGTAATAACCTTGGCGCATGTTTGCATGTGAGTGTACGGCTTTTCTAATCATATTACAGCCATATTGTTATCAGAATGGCAGTGGGGCTTCAAGCAGAAATCTTTTGTGGTGATGAAATGAAAAGACAACTGATTGCTTTGGAGGCTATTGAGAGATATGAGGTGTCTCTGAGGGGACAGTGCTGCAGCTTTCATATAAAGTGTTATGCCTTTATTATATATATGCGGATCATCTGTTACTTTGCATATCAGTGGTGATTTTGTTTTAGATGTTTTTATACAAGCAGCTCCTCTGGCATGTAAATGAATCCTGGCAGGCTTCATCAAATATTCACTCTATAGCAGTCTGACGTTAGGGATGACGCTTCCTATTTTTGTTCCCTCAGTCCTATTGAATGTTGTTTATTCTGGGGGGGGGCATCTTTTGATGTATTCTAATGCATATTTGGTGCAATGGTGTGTTTCAATTTGTTTAACAACTTTCCCTCATTTTTCTATGTCCACAGAGCAAAGAGCTTCCAGTATATCAGAGCAGTCACATGAAAAAAGGTATTCATGCTTTACTTTTAATTCACTAAGTGTCTTTTTAAAGCTGGGGTAGGCAAAAATCTGGAAAAAGGCAAAAATAACAAAGTCAAATCACCCTGTAGCTCTTTCCTCTGCTGCTGTGGACTGGCTCCCCAGCAGGAGAGAGGGCATCAGCTTAGAGTGGGACCCTGGGTTGGCGGCTTTAGTGGCTCAATTTTGGCCAGTGCAATGCCCACCCAGCCCTGGGTGTCACAGTGGGATGAGCTCCATGTCTTACCTGTGTAATGGCAGCAACAGAAAGTTGCTAATCGAGCAGAAAGTCGGGGCTGACTGTTCCCTAGGAGTTGGGGTTGGTGCTGGCTTGATTCGGATAGCTGTGTCCACTGACTGCTGCCTGCTCGTCTCCAAAATAAAATTACCTACTCCAGCTTTAAGTCTTTTTTGGATTATGTTGTATTCCAGATGCCTTTTTTCTGTCTCTTTAGTTTCAGTGTTTTCCTTTCCTCTCTCATTGGCCACACTCTTGGCAGTACGTTTCATCAAATATGTAATCCTCAGCGCTGGGAGCAACTTATGTGGGTAACCATGACCACCAGGTTGCTTGGTGACAGCAGGGACTCTGGGAATTTTTTTGCCATCTTTTATGAAACTCTTTTGTCCTCGTGAAGCAGAGCTGTTTTTTTTTTTGTTTGTTTGTTTTATCGTTTCTGTTTTTCTTTCCCTAATGACAACAGAGGTAGTGACGTGCAGATATCTGCTTGACCCTGAGCTTCTTCCAGCCCTGTTTTTATGGCCAAAAGTGTCGTCTTGCCCCAGATATGATAAACTGCATCATAGATAAATAGCGCAGCACAAAATAAATGTGCTGTATTTCACAATGCACTGGGAAAATATGGTTCATGATTTGGAAAATGGTCTAAAATAATGACAGTGCTGCTTTATATGGTCTGTGCCTGCTCTTAGAGGGGCTGAAAAAAAGGATATCCTTTTCTCTTCCCGTTCCACTCATCCTATGTTCATTGCCACTGCCAACTGATATGCCACCACCACTTAATGGATAAAATACCCTAATTGACCTTCCACACTTCAGCAGCTCCCCCCAGTGGAAGATACCAGACATAATCAGAGCTAAAAAAAGACGGTGTCAAAGGCCGCAACAACCAGATTTGCGTCTTTAATATTTAATTGTGGCATGTCATCTTGGCCTTCGTGGCTTCCCGTCAGTATTAAAAGGTCAGTGTGTGTGCGCTATTCTTTACAGGGAGATTAAGTTCCGTAAGCGAGCCCAGTCTGCGGATGATGAGGGCAGCATGGAGCTAGCAGAGTCCCTCCAACATCTCACCCTGTCTGAGTTCCTCAAAGAGTATGTGTGGGGGGGTGCCGTCCTTTTTCGGCTGTTCTAGCATCCTTTAACCGTCCACTTCATGTGAACTAACTGTAACTAAAACTTCAAGCATGTACGTACAAATTGACAACAAACCACAACCTCTACACCTCCCCTTTCCTTGTTTCATATCCTCATCTCTCCTAGTTTTCTCACCTTGTTTTTCTCCTCTCCTTGTTTCATCTCTTCTCTCCTAGTTTACTCTCCTCTCCTTATTTTTTCTCCTCTCTTTGTTTCATCTCCTCCCTTTGATCCATCTTCTTTTCTCTCCTAGTTTCCTATCTTCCTGGTTTTTCTTTTCTCTTTGGTTCATCTATCCTCCTTTCATCTCTTCTCCTTTCATCTCATCCTTTTTTCTTTGCTCTCTTTGTTTCATTTCTTTTCTTTCCTTGTTTTTTCTCCATTCCTTGGTCTTTTTTCCTGTCTTTATTTCCAACTGGTCTTTTCCCCTTGTTTTCTTTCCTATCATTATGTTTTCTTCTCTCTGCTTCATTTCCTCATCTCTCCAAGTTTTTTATCCTTTACTTGTTTTTTCTCCCCTTTTTGTTTTATTTCCTCTTCTCTCTTAGTTTCTCTCATTTCCTTGTTTTTTTTCTCCTTTGTTTTATTTCCTCCTCTCTCCCAGTTTTCTCTCCTTGTTTTTTCTCGTCTGTTTCATTTCTTCTTCTCTCCCACGTTCTCTCCTCTTCTTGTTTCCCTCTATCTTTGATTAATCCCCTCTCCTCTCCTTGTTTTGTCTCCTGTCTTTGTTTCTGCTCCTTTCTTTGTTTTATCTCTCTTCCTTGTTTCATCTCCACGCCTCTAACAGTTCTTCTAATTTGATTTCATTTCCACAGCTGAGAGTTGCAGACATTTTAGCGACTAACAAAGGTTTGTCATTTTATGGCAGGATGTTGCAGTCTGAACTAACCCCAACCCCAGGTCATAACCATTTAACCATTTATATGCTTGTGTACAGAAGCTTATAAGAATAAACAGCTGATAATTTCACAGTGCCTGCACCTCCACTAAACCATCATTCTTGCTTTTGTTGTCCTGTAGACTCAACAAGAAGAAAATCCAGATGTTGTGTCTTTAACATCTAACACATCTGCAAAACATTTTTTTGTGTGTTTTGGAACACAAATGCAAGGCATCAAATTGCACTAATATGTTTTCATTCTTTCACAGAATTGAAGAGGAGGAGTTGGATAAGTACAACATCCCGACAAAGGTGGAGTCAGAGAAGTACAAAGTCATCCGCACCTTCAGTTTTCTCAAGAGCAGGATGTCCAGTACACGCAACAAGACCAAGGTAAACCGGACCCCGCGTCTGCTGTTACACCCATCAAATAATAAAAACTAGGATGTAAGGAATAACTGAACAAAACTGTGCACTCAATCCAACTTTACATGCTACATTACACAGTCTACCTTGTTTGATAGCTTAAAGGGATGGCTCACCCAAAAAGGAAAATTCAGTCATTATCTCACCCTAATGCCGATAGAATGTCAGGTGAAATTTTTTAGTGCTGAAGTTTCATGGGGAAAAAGCGTTTCACTCATCTCCCAAACAACTGAAGTAAAAAGTGACCAGGATTCAAAAGTTTACAAAAAAAAAACAACAAAATGTCTCCATACTGCACATTTGAAGTAATCCAAGTGTACTGAAGCCCCAATGTGCCAAGTTGTTTTTAAAAGTGTCACCGGCACCATGTTTTAGCCTTGTTGTAGCCTGTAGCTCCTAGTGTGGGAAGTGTGCACGCTAGCACAAGACCAACAAGAGCTCCCTGTATCTGCACACCAGTGTTTACATGTTAGCTGGATGCCTCGCCTACACACAGTAATTTTATATCTGACAAAGCGACTTGTTCCTCGCTGTGAACTTCACAAATGTCTATTTGTATATAAGGGAGGCTTAACGCGGCTCCCACACCAGGAGCTACAGGCTACAACAAGGTTAAAAACATGGCGCTAGTGACATTCTTCAAAACAACTTGGCACATCGGGGCTTCAGGACACTTGGATTACTGTAGATGAGCTGTATGGCGGCATTTTGTGGTTTTATTATGTGTTTTGTTTGAATCTTGGTCCCTGTTTGTTTCAGTTGTTTAGGAGATGAGTGCAACGCTTATTCCCCGTGAAGCTCCAGCAGTGTTTTTCGGACTATAAAACTTTCCATCAGCATGATAATGAGCAGATAATGACTGAATTTTCATTTTGGGGCATTTGGCATTTTCACTGCATTGACTCCATAGCTGCAGATGCATGTTGGCTGATGACATTTTATGTTTATTCTTATATGCATGGTATTGAATATTATAGTTTTTTAAAGCCAGTATTCCAGAGCTAGACGCAGGTATGGGATTTTTGACTCTCTGGGAGACACAACCAGGAAACCTTTCTGGAAATAACTCAAGGTCAGAGGGACATTCCAAACAGGGTGTCCGGCCTCTTTCCTTTTAATGATTAATCCCATGTTGTTGAGTCAGCGCAGAGACTGGAAGCACTCCCCGACCTGCATGTGTTGTTTATGCTGCGCTACATTTCCTTTAGCTGGACTTTGTTACGGTTTGGAAAAAGGCGGGGATTCGTTCCAGATCTCGTGTATTTACTTACATGTGGGAGAGTTTACCCTGCAGACAGAAGCTCACTCTGGTTTATAGAAATATGAATTGCGGCCTGTTTGGCTCTGAGGTTTTATCTGTAGCTGTCGTTTTGTCTGCACGGCCTCTTTGTTGACTCTCATGTCTCCGGCGTGGTTTTCCAAGGGAAAGGGGAAGGATAGAGAGGCCAAGGATAGGCAGATGAATGGACATCGGTTCAACACAGGGGCATGTTTGGGCCCCAATGTGTGTGTGGTGTGTGAGAAACCGGCATCTGGAAAGGACCTGCTGCATTGCTCTGGTAAGTAATGGCGTAATTCCGGGTAATTACTATTTTTTTTGCAAAAAAAGCCACATACATGTACTTGAAAATATTTTTTTTTCAAGGTTGCACTACTATTGTCCATAAGAGCTGTAAGGAATCTGTGCCTCCATGTTTGAAGGTAAGTAGTGTGTTGAAATATTAGGATTAAACTACATTGACCTCCTCATCTCTACTGGAGCCTGTCCTTGTGTCAATTGTTTACATGTTGTAACCAGCCTCTCTCATTTGTATCACTTAGAAACTTCAGGATAAGTATGCTGTTACCATGGTAAAGAACAGGACAGCATCCCTCCCACAGAGTGAGTTTAGGGTCCAATAATGTCATGTCAACCAACAATTTTGCTGTCAAACTCTTTTAACCCTTAAGCACCCGCATCGACATCAGTTTCATTTTGCTGCATTTAGACACTTTTTACCTGCATTTACATTTCTGACACCTGAGAAAAGTGGCTTTTTTATTTTTAAAAAACCACGAGGAAAAAACACAATGAGCAACTTAAAAACTGCAAATAAATAGTAAAAGATGGCAAGAAAAGGATCTGAAAATTAGCCCGGGGGATTATAGATATTATTTTAAAAAAAAACAACAAAGGAAAAATGTCCAGAAAACTATATTTAAAATTATGTTAAAGAAAAAAAAAAGTTTTTTTTCACACATTTTTTATTAATTAATTTTCTTGCTTCTTTTTTATTTGCCCCCCCCCCCCACTCACTTCCTGTTTGTAACATTTCACTGTGGTTGCACAAGATTATTGTTAATCCTTTTTGCGTTTCCCACAGATTTCACAGTGAGAGACAGTCCTCCTCAGTGTGTGATCCCCATCTCTACCTCTCTGCCCATCATGAAGGACACTGCAACCCAGTCGTGCCCTGTTTCTGGGATTTTACCAAACAGTGACAGGTCATAAAGCCTTTTGAATTACACATTATGATGCAGACATATTGGCAAAAACATTTGTGGTAATAATGGTTGTCCATGTTGTTTTCTGTGTAACAGTCGGCTCAGTGAGAGTCCAGAGACGGAGTCTGATTCCTGGAAAGTGACCAGCCGATCAGAGGAGCTCCTGCCAACTCCGGTGTGCTCCACCTCCACTGACTCATCCTTTGGAGAAGGTATGAGATGATTAAGACTTGTTGTTTTCAGTTTTTACAGATTTCCACACACCTGCAAAGGAGCAGATGGGTTTCAGATTTTAACATAGAATGTATGTCCTCATGCACCCAAATGTTTTTGTGTTTATGCTGGAAATTATTTCAAAAATTAAGGTGGCTGCATTTAAAATGCCATTTCACCCAGATTGTATACAGTTTTTTTTTAATCAGACTTTAATTAAACTTTTAATCAGACCTTTTAATTTTAAGTTATGTTGTGGTTATTTGTTTTTAAATAAAAAGAAGCAATTATATGGAAAGAAATAAGCCACAAATCAAAACAAGATTTACAAATATCTATGATGACTTATAAGAAATGTATATTGTTGAAAATTTAGACCATGTGATACCAAATGTATGTGACAGTGTGTGACCTTTTGATTAACGTCTTGTGCGTTTGTTAAGTTTCTCCCTTCATGGATTCCAGCTAGCTCAAATTTTGTTTGAATGGAGTTTAAATTTATGTTTATGTTTAAATTATGTTTAGCAAGATTTATTTTATTATCAATATGGGTCCTTGGAAAGCCTTGAAAGGTTTTGAAATTTTGTACATGAAAATGGGTGTGAAGCCTTTGTGTGTGTTGGGAAAAACACCTTCCAACTTTAAATAGGGAAAAAGGCAGGCATCCAGTTTTCCACCAGCACTTAAACGCGACATACATTTTTGGAACAGAGGTTAAGTTGGTAAACAAATTCAAAAAATAAATAAATAGATAGACAGATAAATAAAATTTGTTACGTACAGATCTTTTTGGATAATTGGACTGGGAGGTTTTAGTTTGTTTGGTTGGTTTTGTTTTTCTCTTTTAATTGGTTTATGTGACTGTACAAAAACAAAATATACAACCAAATGATCATAAAGACCTTTCAATCGTGTATAAAAGGAAAGTAAATAGATAAATAAATAAATAAATAAATAAATAAATGACATTAAAAAGAAAAAAATAAATTGAATGAACAAATAAATAGGTGTGAAAAACAGAGAA
>NC_056482.1:5743262-5805762 GCF_008729295.1 Plectropomus leopardus
TCAGGTGAACTATATTTATCATTATTATTATTATTATTATTATTAGTAGTAGTAGTAGTAGTAGTAGTAGTAGTAGTAGTAGTAGTAGTAGTAGTAGTATTAACTGTTTTATGTATATTATAAGGTTTTTTGTTATCTTTTTTCTTTTATTTCTTGTGCTAAATTTTAGGTAATTGTCTTCTAACTTGTATTTTAAAATATATAAAGCCAATATGTGCAGGTTTCAAAGGGATAATTACATCAAGATTGATCTCAGAAAGACAAATACCTAGTTGTAACAGGAGACAGCTGTGTCTCCGTGATTTTATCTTGGGCCATTATCGTATCATATTCATGAAATGATCTCCATTTTTTATGTGCATCAGGACCAGAAGCCTCCAGTCATCGCACTGCAGAAGTTAATAGTGCGAGAAGTAGCAAATGAAGAGAGAGGGATGTTTTTGATCAGCGCGTCTGCCGCGGGGCCAGAAATGTACGAGGTCCACACGTCATCCAAAGAGGAACGCAACACCTGGATGCGGCTCATTAGAGAAGCTGTGGAGAGGTGTGTATTAGTCTGTGTTGTGAAAATGAAAACTGACTCAACTACACATTCACATTTCACCATTTATAGAAAAAAAATCCTAACCCTCAGTTTTCTCTGCTCAGCTGTCCAGAAGAAGAAGAGGAATACACAAGTGAATCTGAGGAGGAGAAACGCGCCGCTGAGGCTCGCATCCAAAAGATCCACAAGTTACAAGGTATTTTTTCTAACCTGTGGCGTTTCTTTCTTCACAGTCTTGAATATTTATTACCCCAGAGCAAGCATCTGGCAATGCTTCATCCCTGCACCCTGTCACCTTGTGTATCAGAGAGTCTGATGAGCCAGGACCAGCGGATCTGCTCCAGCCTGGAGGAGAAGCTGCAGGTTTACGCGGAGCTCTCTGCTCTGAGTGGGAGGACGGACGCCTCGTTGGTTGAACCGCGGCTGCTCGTCAGCGCGCACACGGAGGAGCTGCCCCAGGCCGCTGTATTGTTGACTGCAGCTCTGCGAGAGGGTGACACATTTTACATATACTGTACCCTGCAGCAGCAAACACACATATACAGTACAGATTAGATTTGTTTTTTGACAAACAAGAATAGAAGCGAGAAAAATATTAGATACATTTTACTTCAACGCCTCCCATTTAGTATCTAGAGTGTGAAAATATTTTATGTTGTTGCAACTGTGTTTTACCATGAAGTCATTACAATATGAACAGAGCAGCCTTCATTCATGGGTATAAACACTTAGTTGTTGACAAATATTTTAAATGATACCCATATTTACTTACAACTACATTATGCTGTGTTATAAACCACTAATTAAATGTTGATATACTACTCGAATCTTTATTTAATTGGTAATTTCAGTCCAGCTATTTTTGGTCAAAGGGCATTTTAAAGAGGCATTCATGGAGGTGCATCTCTGCCAATGTGATGAAAAAAAATAGATTCTGTAAGTCATTAAAATGAGAAACTTATAATGCGTGGGCAACATAAAATAAGAAGAAACTTTCTCAAAACATTACTTAATATTGAGAAATGATACAAAGTCATTATTTTGAAAAAAAAATTGTCATTATTTTGAGATACTAATGTAAGAAAAGAACAGTTGGGTTGATACTGGAGCCCCAAAATTAAAAAATATTTTTTTTTCCTCTTATTAGTAGTACTATTTATCATGCTAGATTGTTTTGGGTTGAGTTGCTGAGTGTTAGAAATAATGGGACATGTCTGCCTTCTCTCCATTGGATCTAGATGACATTCGGCTTGTGGTGCGCCAAAAAAAAAACAAAAAAAAAAAACATTTAACAAGCAATGTCTCTTTCCAGAAATCATGACCTGGTTTCTCAACATAATACACAGACCTTGTTGTGAGCAGTTACATGCAGGAACTAACTACACCCACCAACTAAATCACTGCACAGAAGGAAGATGTTGCCATCTCGGCAATATTAGGCTTCTTTCCAGAGCACTTACATCCCAGATATTCTCATTATCTTTTTGACAATCTTCGAAAAAAATACAAGACCACAATATAAGACCTTGACTCTTTCAAACCCCAAAGTCTCAGATTTTAATTGACTGAGCAGCACACTTATCTTAACACTTGTCTTTGTTTTCCAGTTGAGAACCTGAAAGCCACGCTGTCATCCAAGACCTGCTCTCCATCAAGTCACAGCCCAGACTCGGACACAGACTCTGTGTTTCCTGTCAGCCCTGCTGCACCCGTTGAGCCCCCATCAGACTCAGAGGCCTCACCTGAAAACCCCGAGGCCGGTGAGGAGAGTTCAACAGAGTCCCTGGTTCTGCAGTCTCCGACTCTCTTGCAAAAAACAGACACGAATGACATTGACTTCAAGGTAAAGAACAGTTTCTGGTAAATAAAAATGTATCCAGCTCGTAATAATTCTTGTATGACCTCATGATATAAATAAAGATGGCAAATTTAATAGGTGTTTTGGAGTTAAATATTGATGCAGCAATATGATGTAATGTGTTTGCCATTGCTGTGGTTGTGATGGTGGTATTGCAGAGGTATTATGGCTCATTTCAGCCTCTTACAGCCTGCATCTGAACCTCTCCACTTTCCATTTCTGCACAGATGTGTGGCTCAAGATTGCCAACAGTTGTTTTAATAATTTAGTACACTCTATTAGAATTACATTTCAGTCTTAATGTGATGAATCATTGATAAGCTCATAATAAAGGAAGAAGTCCATTTAGCTCCCAAAGGTATTGCGGCATTAAAAATGGATATGGAGAACTATTCCAATTACCGTGCCACAGTTGTGCTATCGTTTGCAGCTTTTTGTGACCTGTGAGGTAAATGATTCCGATAAGAGGGAATAATTTTATTATCGACTGCAGTGTGTTAATTCAAACCTAAACAATGTGTTGGGACAGCATGCGGCCTCAAGGGGGCACAAATGTTGCACGAAAGCAGCTTCAAATTTTGACTGCCAGTTTAGCATGAGAGGAAATTATTTAGACTTCCCTGTGAGTCACTGTGAGTTTTGTTCTCAAACAGGTTGCTCAAAGCGTCCAAAGCCTGACTCAGTTACTCTACAGTCTGCAGGTGAGTACATTTCTTCATAAAAACTCAACCACCAGCTACTTTTTGTCCTGCACACAGCTCTCATCTCTCAACTCAACCCCAATTCCAAAAAAAGTTGGGACACTGAAACTTTAATAAAAACAGAATGCAATGATTTAAACAATCTGATATTCAGTTGAGTACAGTTCAAAGACAAGTTATTTGTGTTCAAACTGAAAGACTTTATTGTTTTTTTGTAAATTCCAAATTTGATGCCTGCAACATGCTCCAAAAAGTTGGGACTGGGGCATGTCTTTAACTGCGTGACATCACCTCTCTTTTAAAAACACAGAGTACGTGTTTTGGAACTGAGTACACTAATTGTTGAAATTTTGAAAGTGAAATTCTTTTCCATTTTTGGTTAATTTATGACTTCACTAGCTCAACAGTGTGGGGTCTGTATTGTCCTGTTGTGCTTCATAATGCTCCACACATTTTAAAAGGTGGACAGGTCTGGACTGCAGGCAGGCCAGTTTAGCACCCACACCTTTTACAGGGTTCCCACGGTCATGGAAAACCTGGAAAAGTCATGGAATTTCACAGTCACACTATCCAGGTCTGGAAAAGTCATGGAATTAGTGAAAATTATTGAGAGTATTGAAAAAGTCATGGAATTTTGTTGTTTGTTACAGTAATCTTTTGTGAATAACCTTGTATCACAACGGCAAAGTTATTGTTCTAAAGCGGTCGACTTAACGTTCCTCTAAAATGTGTCAATGTGTGACAACATTTGTTTACCATCACATACATTTCTTCATTTTCTCTCAACGTTCTGTCTCTCCCTCTATGTATGTCAGCTAGCTGAAATTATAGATATGGGTAAATAGGGCAAGGACAAAAATCTTATGATAATTATGTGGCAACCCTGCTTTTACTACGTCGCCACACTGTTGGAACACGTGCAGAAAGTGGCTTAGCATTGTCTCACTGGAATAATGTCATGATAAGTCATTGTCTAGATGGCAGCATATGTTGGCCTAAAACCTATATGCACCTTTCAGCATTCATGGTGCTTTCACAGATGTGCAAGTTACTCATGATGCCATGGACATTAACACACCTCCATACCATCACAGATTCTGATATTTTAACTGTAGGCTGGTAACAATTTAGATGATCCTTTTCCTCGTTAGCCTGAAAGACATGATGTCCAAGATTTCCAAAAGCGTAGTGAAGGTGGCGTTTCTGGATATTGTTAAGATGGCATTTCAGTCTTAACTTATATCTGCAGATGCAGCAATAAACTCTATTTACCGACAGTGATTTTTCCAAAGTTTTCCTGAGCCCATATAGTAATATCTTTGATCCAATCATGTTGGTTTTTAATGCCTTGCAATCTGGGTGGTCAAAAGTCTTTTGATATTATTGATGGTAGATAATGTAATTCATAAATTCTTTGCAACTGTGTATTGAGAAACATTCTTAAACTGACTCCTACCATGCAGTTTTTCACAAACTGGCCATCATTGCTTGGGGATGCCTGTTTAATACCCCTTAAAGATCTGTTACGAATTAGCCTGCTTACCTGTGGAATGTTCAAAACAGGTGTCCGTTTTTTGGGGGTTTTTTTTAGCATTCTACAACTTTCCCAGTCTTCTGTTGCTCCTCTCCCAACTTTTTTTAGAATGTGTTGCAGGTATCAAATTCAGAATGAGGGTGTATTTTCAGCCAAACAATGAAGCTGATCAGTTTGAACATAATATCTTGTTTTTGCACTGTTTTCAGTTGAAAATAGTTCAAAAAGGATTTGAAAATCATTGCATTCTGTTTTTATTTACATTTCACACAGACTCACAACTTTTTTGGAGTTGGGGTTGTATTTTCTTATCTAGTCTGCAAGTCAGTACCTCTTCTGTTCTCACAGAGAACCCACACATGCTATGTTAGTGTCACGCTCAGTCAGAATAAAGGCTTTAACACACCTGCACACTCCAGCTTCAGGAAACAGAGAACCAACACTCTGCTGAGTCGTTTGAAGCCAAAGGTAGCTAGAATCCTAGTGATCAGAGACATACTGGAGTCTTTTGTTTCCCTCCGTACACACACGCACACACACACACACACACACACACACACACACACACACACACTGGTGTTTGGTATAAAATGTAAATTTGTGCAGAGGGAGCATGTGTGTGTATTTGCATGAGTGGATGTGTGCACACACTTTTGCCCATCTGTGTGAGGTTTTGATTTCAATGATAATTTTCATATTCAAAGTTTTGTTGAAAAGTTCTGATAGTGGCGGATGATTCGCTTCACCATGTTGAGAGATGCTGTTGTCTTGACCCATGAAACGTCAGGGCACTCAGTAGAGTCTGATCATAATGTCGATCAATTTGCCATTCAAATCACATTTCCTTATCTCCTGTTGTGAGGATGCACATGTGGTTAAAGTCATCTCTGTGCCCTTCCTTTTCTTTGTCAGGCCGCTGTGACCATCCAGGACACCTGCTACAAGGTCCAGAGGCTCTTCCTCCAAGAGACAGGCCGCCCTTCCCCTCGCGCCCAGCGACCGCACCTTTCGAGCATCCGGGGCAACACCTTGCAGGAGCAGGAGAAGCAGCGTAACTTGGAGAAGCGGAAGGAGGAGGTGGCAGAAGCTCAGCGGCTTCAGGAGCGACTGCGCCAAGAGAAAGAGCGCTGGGAGAGGGAGTGCCAGGCCAGGGAGAGCCAGCAGGGGGAGCAGGAGAGTCGGCTGGAGGAGAGGGAGAGGCAGTGCCACCTGGAGACGGAAAGGCTGCGGCGCGAGAGGGAAGAGCTGGATGAGCAGCTGGAGGAGTACCAGCAGAGCCTGGAGCGGCTCAGGGAGGGCCAGAGGAGCGTGGAGAGGGAGCGGGAGCGTCTGGAGAACCAGCAAAAGCTGCTCCAGACCTGGAGACACAGCCGGCAGAGGAGCCTGCCCGCTGTGATTCCTCACATGGTCATCCCTCTAGATGGGCAGCAGGTAGGGAGGGCGCCCACATACACACAACTGGTTCATCTGTGTATGAATTTGAACCGTTTGAAACCTGAGAAAACTGGCTTCATTTCTTTCAAAAACATGGGATGAAGTCAATGAGCAACAAAGGAGAAATGATCCAAGAAGTATCAAGAAATGTCCAAAAAGTACAAGAAAATAACTTGAAAAAAAGTAAAAAAAAAAAAAAAAAAAAAGACAAAATAAGGAAATGACTGGCCAAAAATGCTTAAAAAAATATAATAATTTTGTTACATAATTTTAAACTCGTAATTATGAGAATTGGTCATGTAGTTCTTCCCCTTGCCTTTTTAAAATAATGTTCTAAATTTACTAATTTCTTGCAAAACATTTCTTACCAAGATGCTCATTTTCTTTTTCCCCATGTTTCTGAAAGAAAATGACACCCCGGTTTGCTCAGGGTTCAAAGGTTTAAATTAGGGCTGTCAGCATTTAGGAGTTAACAGTGATGTGATTAAGGCACGTGGCTGGCCATCATTGCCGGCTCTAAGAGGCTGTACAGGGCTGAGTTCTAAAGCTAGATGACACTGATACCATCTGAAACTACAATCCAATGGTACCAACTGTGTCATGCTAGCTTCTCAGAGAGGGAGGTGCATATCGCTTCAAAATTAGGCTAATTCTTGGTGATGGACATAAGGCATGGCCATTTCACAGGAGTCCATTGATATCTTAATGAAAATGGGTTCTATGGGTACCCATGAGTCCATGCCCTCTTTATGCTAGTCCCATAATGATTTTTATTGTCATTTGATTCTTAATCAATACAATCTGGTAAGAATGTCAATATGGACTTCATAATTGTTTTGAAATGCAAAATAATGGAATTGAAAACAAGCGATTAAAAACACATTCGTGATTAACAATTAAAATTAAGCCATTAATTCCGATTAAATATTAATTGCTTGACAGCCTTAGTTTAAATATTTGTGAAAGCCGTCTGAAAGCAGCACAAGGGAAGCGATACTATTTCGGGTTTCAGAGGGTTAATAACTTGTGATGTTTAATCTGAGGCGTTAATCGAGGGCCCCCGGCTGTAGCTCTTGACCCTGACACGAGTGTGAGGTAGATATGCAGTGTTCATGGAGTATTTCTCTGCTTAAGTCGTTAATGAGAAGCTTTTCTGAGACAGCTATCAGCCTGAGTTACGCCGGTTCACTCATTTACACACAGCGGCTCAATCCCCTCTTGATATACGACCTGCGATAATGAGAGCAATTCCCGCATCATTTGTCTTAGTGCTGCAGCAGCTCCACTCACCAATAAACATCTTAATGATTGATGATAATTAAAGCGCTGCAAATAAAAGCTCCGACAAAATAATTAAAACCAGAGGCACGCAGCCCGAGAAACCGATCAATCGCATCCGAAAAGGACTTAAATTATGGACACTTTGTTTGAAAAGCACTCCAGTGAAATGTCCCCCGCAGCTGGAAGGCACGGAGGATAAAGGGTGCACTGTTCTCCGTGCCCTTTAAGACTCAATGTACCTCACATGGGGGAGCAGCAGCGGGGGAAACTAATATAGCACATACATCTACGCCGAGCTGCTGCTGCTTTGTGCTGCTCAGTTCAGCAGGTGTGACTGTCTGAAAAGGCGCACACAGAGAGCACTCGAATGGACGCACAAATGAGCAGACTCGTGTTACAATATTCCCTCTCTCCCTCATTAATTTACACGCCACCGAGGGCTTTTTACAGGCTGCGTGCAATGAGGCTCTCCTGGCTTTTTGCGGACTTATTTATTTCCATTCATCTATTTGAGTCGCTGTGGAGGCTGCATTAACAGCAGTGGTCTGACAAAGGCGTGCAGAGGCAGCCGAGGTCCTAATGTTCCCCCTGCTAATGTTTTTTAGCCAGAGGCAGCAGTTCACAGGGTCAGACACAGATCGAATGACGCACACACACACACACACACACACCAGCTCTCAGGTCGTTTCTAATTAGCTGTGCTCCCTGCGCTCGGCAGAGGAAAGGAGGCCACAGTGATGTGAAGATGGGACAGGAGAGAGGGGGTGTTAGGAGGGGACAGGTGGAGAGAGCTGCAGCGGTGACACCTTTCACCTTACATTAAAGGGTCAGTGCACCCAAATGACTCAACATCTTTTCCAGTTAGCACTAGTTTTCCATTCATTTCCATAGGACTAGGTTCAAGGCTGATATTGGATGAGAGAGACAAATAACCAGAGAAATGCTGTGTTCACAGGGAACTTGTTAATTAACACAAATTCAACCAATCCCTGTGAATTCTGGGCGACCTTGCAGTTTTGTCCAAATGACTGCTGCTTTTGGCCAATCATCCTAGTTTACCCCATGTGCCTGGGGAAGTGCATCAGGCTTTGATGCCAAATTTTGAAGTGGCCAACTCTTAGGTCTGTCATGTGATGCCATTGGACTTAAATAGACTTTTCCTAGTTGACTTGCTTTGGGAGAGAGACATCTGTACCTCTGTGAATGCTTTTTTTTAACGTCACAACTCACTTTAATTTGGATTTATATCATTTGGTTCGATAAACTCTGGAAAGTCTAGAGGAGCTGCAAGATTAAAGCAACATTATGTAGCATTTTGGTTTGTGCTTTGGCGCCCACCCAAGATCTCTGAGTGCAATGCTACTGTCATAAAAGTTGACTGACAAGAATCAGTAATATTACCAGATTTTGCCCAAATATGACTCTGCTAGTCATATTTGCCCATCCTTTCACTGCACTGTTGTATTTCAGAGGTGCACTGCTGTTATTTTAGATGAAGAAACTATCAAATGTACATTCTTGCTTTCGAGGTTTACGTCTGGACTTCATCTGAATGTCTGCTAACAGGGATCTTCATTTCCGTTTTTCAGCTCTGTTGCTGATCATCACCATGACATTTGCTCTCTCTCTCTCCCTCAGGACTCGACGCAGAGTCAGTCCAGAGAGCACGCCGGTAATGGCTCCGTGTTCGTAAATGAGGCTGCGCTCACCAGCACCAGCATCAACAACCGTCACGTCCACCACAAAAGAAATGACCCCAGCGCGCACAATTGTCTCAACACCCTGCTGGCAAGATCCAACAGCAGACAGCCCCCCATGGCTAAGACTCCCCACAGTCCACACTCGGACTCCCAGGGGTGGATGATGGGGACGGGGTACCTGTACAGCCCTGCAGGACGGCTGGAGCTGCAGCACACGGCCAGTGGTAAGAAGGCAGTATGTTATCATCTGTTGTAGAAGATTAAAGCAAAATACAAATTGAATGGCAGCTAGGGGCTCATGAGGACACATCTTTTCAATTTTTGTTGTCCTTTGGCACTGTAATACATGCTGTGTGGGATGGTTTCATCGATGTGTTGCTCTGTCTGGTGTGTAGACTCAGGCTGTAACTGGCGATTATTCTCTTTATCACCTAATCTGCTAATTATTTTCCCTCTTAATTGTTCTGTTATAATTTCCCAAAGCCTGAGGTTCATCTTCAGATATCTTTTTTTGTCCAACAACCGTTCAAAGACAAAAAAAATCAGTTTACCATGTAAGACAGTGTCTCCTTATTTTTTCAGCTTGTGACACCTTAAAGAGATGATTCAGCTCACAAATCAAAAATACATGATTTATCTTTTTTACCTGTAGTGCTTTTTATCGGTCTAAATTAATTTGGTGTGTGTTGCAGAGTGTTGGAGATATCGGACGTAGAGATGTCTGCTTTTACTCCAGTATAATGGAACTAGATGGCACTAAGCTTGTGTTGCTCAAAAGTGCCAAAAAATACATTTGAAAAACTCAACAGCAATGCACCCTCATGACCCTCTTATTTAAGATAATCCTCAGACCTTAGAAATAGAGAGAGATAACTGGTTGCTCTGAAGGCTATGATCAAACGTAAAACGTGAAAAATGAGGAGGAATTACATTAAAAAGCCTCTGTTATAGTGGCTAAATCATTTTTTAAAAATGCCTAAATATTTTGACCACTGCCAGTCTTTGTCAGGCCTTTAAAAACATATACAGTATATGTATGGCCCCACCTATATAGAGACAGGAACCAATAGGAAGCCATCATGTGACCTTTGTGATAAAATGACAGGTTAAACACAAATATATCACAATAACAAACCATAATGACAGAACACCTGGAACATGAAATCAGATAATCCACAGACCTTGTTGTGATGTTACAGCTCAGCCAAGGAGCCATTCATGTTTACATCAGACTCAAGCCTTTCATCCGGGAGTAGATGCACACTTTGTTCTGTGCAGCGATATGGTTGGCGGGTGAAAAAAATAGTTCCTGCATTAAAAAGCTCATAACAAGGTCTGTGGATTATAACCAGGGCATGATTACTGAAAAGAGACATTGCTCCATTATATTGGAGAGAAGGCAGACATCTCTATGACCGATATCTCAAACACTCAGCAACTCACACCAAAACAATCTTGACTCATAAAGGAGCACTACAGGTAAGAGGATAAATCATGTATTTTTGATTTTTTTTCTTAACTGTCCCTTTAAGTATTTTTTGAACCCCTTAGAAATAACTTGTGAGCCATTTAATACAAAAAAATGGCAAATCCCTACATAAAAGGGGCGAACTATTGAGGACGTTAAGTGTTTTGCTTGAAAAACGACTTGATCGATTATTTTTTGACTGATAATCGACATAATTGACTTGATTTGAATAAATGTTGCAGTTTAAGGGGAGACACAATCATTTTGAGGACAATAACAGGTAGAAATTAAATGAGCTGATTAGGTTTTAGAGCACATAACTACAGTAATTTCCATATTAATGAGGACAAACAGACTTTTTAAAGCTTTTTTTTCTTTTGCTTTCAGGTACCATCTGTGAATGGACACAATTTAGCATACAAAAATACACTAATTAATGCATCAGGTAGCTCAGTTACTAATTTTTCATTACTGGTTATGTTTAATGTCCCGTACCTTAGTGCTTAATGGCGCGACATTAGACAGCTTGAGGTGCTCTTGTATCGGAAAGCGGGGTCTCTGCTGCTTGGTATAAATGAGAAATCCGCTTCCTGTGAGAATGTAAACAAACGCTCCGCCTGCACTGGTTTCACCTGTGTATGTGAGAGCGTACTGTACACACACACACACTGCTCTCAAGGCTTTATCCCTGGTGAGGCCTTGTCTGTCCTTCCTCTCAGTTAATCAGTGCCTCCTGACAAAGAAACCACCCCCTCCTCCTCTCCACCTCCACCTGCAGCACCGGGGGCCCCCGCCTGCCAACGGAAAAGAAAAATCAATGGTTCCTCTATCCATCGACTGGCAGGGCAGACAACAGCCTGTGAATCACAGTTCACAGGCGATGGCGGACTGATTGGGACATTGATCTAAAAAAATCTTTACAAAACTCATTACAGCATGACTTGTCATCGCATCACGAGGAAGGGTGGGGAGGGCGGTGGAGGTGCGAGGAGGCGAATGAGAGATGCAGCATTAATTTCACTCGCGAGGTGTCAGCTGCATTCTCACGCTCGCCTGTCCCCATTCCTAATCCATTCATAATATCAGCAACGGGCGGGGAGAAAATTGCAGGTTACATGTGTCTGGTTCCTCATAAAGAACGGGGTCAGCGTTAAGTGATGTGGAGTCTCAGGTATTGTTTACCAGCCACGGCGGGCGGCACAATCTTGTCCTCATTGATCAGCTTATTAACCTTTCCTCGTTATTGAGCACACACGAGCCCCGCTGAAACCTGAGTCACTTGTTAACAAGCCACGGGTGTAAGACTTGGCTCCAGTCTACGACACAGGCCGCGTTACCCACGGTGCATTCCTCAGTGGATCCCATGATAGGCATGAAATATTCTGAGAGACTGAATAATATTACCCAATCACATAATTCCTCTGTTAGATTTATACATCTGTAAGGTCATTTGAGTATTTTATGTGCAATGTCAGATTGAAAGAGCTCCTCACTGGTATGTGGAGGAACCTTCTGTCTATTTATTATCGTGCAAAAAGAAAAGGAATCACTTTTAATAGCCAATTGCGCCATCAGTCACACGGAAACAAGATCTCACTTCTCGTCCCCACGTGAGCATGTGAAAATTTCTTCTCATGCACACATGCATACACACCCTTTTTTCATTCAATGGATTTCCATAATTTCTCCCCGCACAATGTAATCTCGGGGAACCAGTTGGATGGAATTTCCTGACATGAAATGACGCCTCGTCTGATGAGTCGTGTCAGGTTTTTGTTGCTCATACAAAGGGATGAGAACATTGAGAGTTGGCCGAGGATGAAAAGAGAGATGAAACCGGCGCTCTTTACAGTATGTAGATTAATTCACACCTATAATATTAGGCATAATGCACAAACCTGATCTTTAACTTTTTATTAAGCATCGCGCTGCACAGTAGTGGTTAAATAAATGGTACTTATGATTATTTTGCTCAATACTGAGATCCTGACTTGAATAGAAAAGTATACACAATAAAACAGTCCCAACAGAGCAGGAAATTGGCTTGTGTGATATGTATGTATTTCATACCTTCCTGAAAATTCAGCAAGATATAGAGTATATGACAATATGAGGTATGGTACGGTGTAAGTGTGATGTGCTAACACTCCCTGCACCCCACCACCCACCCCCTTATAAAGTCTGACATGATACGATTTTAACTTGATTCTGCTCAGCGGCCTGTGATTGATACAAGACAATATCACTAAATATCTTCCTTGGTGGTATGTGTGTGTGTGTGTGTGTGTATATATATATATATATATATATATATATATATATATATATAGACATATATGTATTTGTATGGTTATATACATATTCATATACCTGTGTGGTGTGTGTGTGTGTGTGTGTGTGTATATATATATATACATATATACACACACACACACACACACACACACACACACACACATATATATATATACACATACATATTTACATATATATATATATACATATATAATATATATATATAGCACATAGTCACATTTAGAGAGTGTTGGGTTATGTTTTTCCATCTACAAAAGTAAAGTGGCATCATGAGAAAAACCTGGCATTTAAAGGGTTGAAATTGTGAGATTTGGACTGATTTTGGTTGAAAAATGAACTCAATGAAAACAGAAAATAATATCAATGTATAATATTTTTTAAAGCCTGATTTTGATATGGCATTTTGTGCGCAGAGCGATGAGAGCGTGTGTGATGTTAAAGCGGGCCCTAAGGGTTTATCTTAATGGCACAAAGAATTCTTTATATATTTTCTTGTTTTTTAGATGCGTTGTATAGCATTTACCTGAAAGCTTTAAGTCACATTTAGAGAGGAGGTGTCACAGACAAAGTTTTTCTAAATACAGCAGTAGTTTACGTAGCATCTAATGATGCTGGCAAACCGCAATTTTCCCATTTATTCTAACAACCCGAGCCAGCTGGTTTGTTTGCCACAGTTGGGTCACTATACTGGACTGAGATTTTCTCCAAATGTTCTGCTGCTCTAACAAATTGATATTTTTTTGTTGCTTTCTTTAAATAGCCTCATTTTATGTCTGTTTTGTAACACATTAATACTGCTAAAATCTTATTACCTCATGGATTAAGACAGAGTGTTTCTATCATGTGGCTGCTCACTGATGTCTCATCCATCAGCGGCCGGGCCTATATGGTGGCTAACAGAGCTACTCTAACAGACTCTTATATAATTAATCAAACAGAGACACTTTCCTACCGGGACACAATGAGGCAATTTATAGTTCACGCCATCTGTTACCATGACAGCGCACCTGCCCTAATGCTAGAGAGCACCCATCATGCACACAAATGTAAGAGCACACACACAACAAGATGCCACCCGTAAAAACGCATTCATATTTCCTTTAATTGAATAAGAATGCGATTGATCCCTCAAAGCTGCGGATATAATATGTTGCTCAAAAACACTTCCGCATGTCTGCAAAGGTCTGAATCCTTGTTATCAGCTTTAAGGCTGCTAACATATTTGCTCATCCTTTCTCGTTTCCGGCCCCTCATCTCTTCTTGTTAACCGGCAAGAGTGAGGAGGCGGGTGTCATCAAATCCGAACCGTGACGATGGATTATGTTGACAGAGATAATGATAAAAGTGACACCTCTGAATAGAAGGGGGGATGATGGATAGCTTGAAAATCTTTTTGTTTTCATTCCCGGTGTCATGCTCCGGTGCAGGATGCAGCAGTAGAGTGAGCTGCAGCAGCTGTGGATGATCTGTGTGCAGTTAGTGATTAGATGAGTGGGCTCAACAATTAGACTGAGCTCATTAAACAAGTGGCTACATGTTCCATCACTGTGATTATGTATCAGTGGTTAGTAAATGATTGATTTGGTCAGTCCATTATCAGTATCAGTAAATGCATTTCTTCAACATAGAGTGTGCTAATGGCTTTGTTTACCTTGTTTACCGGAGGCATCATACTTGCGGGTTGTCCATCTGTCTGTCCCATTCTTGTGAATGCAAAATTTCAGGGGGATTTCTTTATCAATAGCACAATGTTCAATTGTAATAAAAAAATTAATTGATTTGATTTTTGGTGGTCATGGGTCAGAGGTCAAGAACATTGTGGCCTCCTTTGTCTCTCTGTCTTTCTTGTGGACGCAATATCTCACAAAGGTCTTGAGGGAATTTTGTCAAGTTCACGTTGTCAAACGTTCACTTTGAATCAGTGATGAACTGATTAGAATTTGGTGGTCAAAGGTTAAGGTCACCATGACCTTGCATTAGTCTAATTCTTGTAAAAAGAAATATTTCATAAAGGCCTTGAGGGATTTTTTTTTTTTTCAAATTTGGCACACACATCCATTTGGACTCAAGAGTGAACTGATTAGATTGTGGTGGTCATAGGTCAAAGGTCAAGGCCACCGTTACCTCATCTATCTCATCCCTGAAGCTCTAATCTCATAAATGATTTGAGGAAATTTGGCTCAAATTTTCACTTTGAATCAAAGATGAACTGATTAGGTTTTGGTGGTCAAAGGTCAAGGTCATTGTGACCTTGTGTCCCTCTCATTCTCATGAGTGCAATATGTCATTAAGGTTTTGATGACGTTTTGCCAACTTTGGCACAAAGGACATTTTGAGTCAAGTATGGAGGTCAAAAGGTGATTGCATCCATATAATTACTGTGAACACAATATCCGAAGAAGGCCCCGAGGACGTTTCCTCAAATTCGGCACAAACAACTCATGAATGAACTGATTAGATTTTGGTGGCCGAAGGTCAAGGTCACTGTGACCTCATAAAACATGTTTTTGGCCATAACTCAAGAATTCTAAGGCTTAAATTTCACATTGTCATTGAACATGTCTAATAGGATAAAATTATGAGGTGATGACATTTCATATCCAAGAGGTCAAATTCACTGGACATCATAAAATACTTTTCTGGCTATTCTCAACATCTCAGGAACAAAAGCAGAGAAATTTGGTGAGATACTGAATTGGTGATACTAATACAGATTTTTTTTAGATTCTCTTTGCTGATATGTGTATGAAGCATCCATGTTTTTACAGACAAAGAATGTAAACTGAAGGTGCAACGTGACTGGTGCACGGAGGCATACAACCACGAGGCAGTAATTCTTTTTTTTTTTTTTTTTTGTCGTGTGCCTGCTCAGATCTTAACAGTCATAACTACATCGGAGAGACATGGTCGTCAACAGCAAGCGGACCTGACCCGTATCCAGTTCTCCCGCATCCCGGTGACCCTCAGTTGGACCTCAGTGCACTGGTTTCCTTAGAGACTGACAGCGGTGGGGAGGAAGGCAGTGAGGAAACCATTGTGTACCTTTGAATTTTGATAAATTTCAGACTTTCTAAACAGCCAACACAGCACTTGGAAAAAAAAGATGAAGAAATTCACAAAGCATCAGCACCCAGGGTGACTACTGAGAGCATTTCTCTTTTTAACTTTTTTAATTCAAAAGATTATTTTTGTGGTCTTTTTGTAAAGTTACTGGAAACACAGGAGAGGAACAGAGATAAAGAGGGGTGTTTCTATCTCACATGTGTCATGCACCTTAGCTCGAGGCACCACTGGGTGTTCAATGTCTCTTTATTTTGTTTTTTTTTTGTGTGTTTGTTTGTGTGTCTTTATTGACTGGGTCCCTGCAGCTACACCTTTTTCCCCCTCTTTGCTTGTTACTGTCCCTCTCTCACTGCCTTCTTTTCTCAGGTCCCACACATCTCGTCCCTCGAGCGCTATATTTATTAAATTTACCACAACAGAGGAGAAAAAGTCTATACCCAATATAAGCAACATATTGGGCCCCATCTCTCTGGCGGCTGATTGTGTTGCCGCGAAGCAAACTGCCCCTCTTTCATTCATCAGACAGGCAGCGTTTATGTGCAAGCCGAGCATAGCGTGAAGCACAAAACATTAGGATTGAGAGATGAGGTGAGACAGCGTCACTCCCACGTTTTTCAGTCCCTCACTGCCATCATTTATTTCTTCTTTCTATCTGAAGCATGTTTTTCTTGTTTAGAGAAATAGCCGCAGGTGTGGTTTTAAGAGAGATGCTGCCGCTGTGATAATATGTCATTTTTATCAGAGCGTAGGCATTCAGTGGTAACTGCTTCTGGAAAAAGTGAAAGGAACTTGTAGTGCAAGAAGACAGACAAAGAAAATCATGTTGGGTCAAACTGTTTTTAGCAGTCATTTTCTTACAGTTTTCATAACACATTTCTGTCTACTTTTAGCTTCACTAGCAGCTTGGTTTTAGGGATCATCACACTGGTCTGTTGATTCACTACATCGGTCCTTTGCCATAAAAATTTTGTGCAGACATTCATGGTCCCCAAAGACAAGTTGTTATGATTTAAATGAATTTTTCTCCCGTGCCACCATACCAGTAACAAGTAGAATTGACAGTCAAACAAAACATGCATTTGATCCTTTTTGTGCTGGGGTAAAATTCTGAACTATCCCAAATACCCGTCACTTCAGCAAACTTTCGGTTGCTTCCATTACTGGAGCTGCTTTCCTCTCAGCTAACAGTCAGTTCAACGTCTGCCAGGTTAGCACCAGCAGCAGCTAACTTCCGACACAGTCGTTAATGTCCCAACAACAGACTGACATCCAAACAGCTCAACTCATTTAACCCATGAATAATATTAGGTAACCTTAGCCGTGTGATTCAAACAGTTTGCCCTGTCACTGTGAGTGTGGCTGGTGAACTCTCACCAACTGTTGCCAATGTGGAGCTCACACTCCCTCAGCAGCAACTACAACCCATACAGTCTGTGCTGTGGGGACGTTGAGCACGTTGTTTTGACGGAGTTGGTAGTTCAGCGTAGCCAGATGCCACCAAAACATCCAAAAGTATAGCTTTACTACATGCCACTCCATTGACATTAAGGGTATGAAATGAAATACTCTATTGGCATTAGTATCACTTAAAGAATACTGACATTGTGATTTTTTTAAATACCCAGCCCTAAGTCCCATCAGCCTCAGCTGTACTTTTGTGTTTAGTGCTAAATAGCAAATGTAAGCATGCTAACACCCAGAAATGAGCAAGAAACTAGTAAAAAGTACAAGAAAATTACATGAAACAAAACAAACAAAAAATAAAACAAAAAATATATAAACAAACAAAGAAACATGGTAAACATACCTGCAAAACATCAGCATGTTAGCATTTTCATTGCAAGCATGTTAGCATGCTGACATTAGCACTCAAAGAACCACTGTGCCTCACTAATAGATTTAGAACACCATTTTTTAAAAGCTAGGGCAATTTATTTAAAGAGAACCATATATAAAATGATCACATTCTGGTCATTTCCTTTTTTGATTATTTTTTATTTTCTTTAATTAATTTACTTTCTTTTTCTTTGTTTGTTTATATATTTTTGTTTTATTTTTTGTTTGTTTTGTTTCAGGTAATTTTCTTGTACTTTTTACTAGTTTCTTGCTAATTTCTGGGTCATCTCTTAAGTTGCTCATTGACTTTAAATGTAAGTCAGGCAATTTGCCCAGATTTTAAAGGGTAAAACAACCTGTTTAACCCTTTGTGGGTGAAAGATGTTGTACTAAAACCATTATTACAAGAACCGAGAACAATAAGTTGCCTCACTGATGCTGTCATGCCTAACACTAAACTATTACACTTGAATATTCATGTAGTATATTTACATATTATCTCTCATGGGCATTTTTATGTGTAATGAGCTCCCCGTGCCAATGCTTTAGGTGTCCCTTGATGTTTTTTTTACAGATACTATCAAAAATAAATTGCTTTTAAATACTGTCGTAGTTGCAATTGGACAATAGGGCAGCGGCAGTATTTTGATATGATTTTATTACCATGTATATATGTTTGTGCTTTTATTTATTTATTGCCGTACAAAAGAGTTTTACAGTGCTTTGTGAAGGGTCGTATTGTACATAGTAGTGTACCTGTGTGCACAGGTGTGTTTCTGTGCGTTTGTGTTGTGTGCACAGACATGGCCGTATTGATAAAACAACCTTTATTGAACTTAACTGCTTCTGTTTTTCTTTTTGGGCTATTGAATAGGGGTCAGCGAAGGTGTCGGTACAATAAAAACTAGGTGGAACAAAAACACTATGTTCAGCTCGGGTGCAAGCATCGCTTCAGTGTTATGGCCCTGGTTTGAATTTGAAGCGTTTCCAACACTGTCAACAGATGTGTGCAGAGCTGCCAGCAGTGGCAGGTGGTACACCAGGTGCATGAATGTCAATGACTTCCTGTTTGACTTGGACCTCCAAATTGCAATCACAAAAACCTCACCAGTATCAGCAGTGTTGTTGTGTAGCAACGAGACATTTGTGGGTAATTACATTATTAAAAAAGATTTTCACTGGTGTAGATTCCCACCAATCGCAGGCTGTCTCTAAAGGCTAAAAATAAAAACCGGGATGCGTCAACTGGAGCTTCCTGCTTTTCCCTGACAGCAGTAATGTATTTCATACGCTCCACCTGTGTCTCACGCTCTCTTCCTTTTAGACAGAAGAGCATATGCCTGAGATCAACAGGGTCCCTGCTCTACCCCCCAATATGCGCCTTATTATTTCACCGAGGTGCTGCATACAAACGCCCACGCCACTCCTTGTCAGTTTTCTGGCTTATTTAATGTGGCTTTATTAAATGTAATTTGCTGGGAAATCCAGTATAATTCATGCTTTAATTACAATGTATAGCTTTGAATAATTAAGCTCAAACTTGATTAGAGCTTATTCTTATTTAATCAGCCCCTCCGAACTTGAGTCTAATGAATGAGTCTACAGCGGGTGATGAGATCAGAGGTGAATGAGCCGTTCTAATGAAATAGCATCTTTTGCGTGTCTTTCTCTTTTATTTAAATAACCCCCTGAAGCATTTACAGGCCACCGAAGTGTCGCTCCAACTTTGTTTTGATGACTTTGAATAACTGCTGTCTATTACTGACATTTATATTTGACTGTCTATTTATTTTATTTTATTGCTTTTTTGATATATAATATATACAGGTAAGAGGGGAAATATGTAATTTTGATTTTGGTGTGAATTATACCTTTAATTTATTTTTATTTGAATTTAATTGCTGGTTAATGTATTTTTACATTTCTTATGTACCTGAAAACAGTTTATAGCCCGAGCTATTATTTGCTTGAACACAAGAGGCTTATATTTGGGACAGGCATCTATGTGGGACAGGCTTTGATTCCTCTAACACAAACTGTTGCTCACAAGATGGGAAATACAATCAAATATCAAATTATTTACTTAACCCTTTCCAACCTAGTGGCTTTTTTTCAGAAAAATGGGAAGAAGTAAGCAAGAAAAAAAAAATCTGTAAAATTGCCCCCCAAAAAAGAGTGAAACAAACAAAAATAAAAAAGAGAAAAAGAAAAGCTTAAAATGAAAATAATTCTGTTAGATCATTTAAAATATAATTATTATGTAGTTCACCGGAATTTTTTTTTGCTTTTAAAATATAGTCTACAAATACTAATTCTTTTTTTTTATGCATCTCTGTTGTGTTCTTTGCCAGTATTGATGTCTTGTTTGAGGCTCAGTGTCAGTAAAATTAACTGTACGGTTGAATTGTGGAGAATCTCATGTAGTATGTCCATACTGACAAAAGTTTAAAATTGTCTAAATATTGTATGTATCATCTAAGCAGCTTATTACCGTTATCTCCAGCAGGTAGCCACAACCCGGTTTTATACATCCAAAGAACTTCTATGAAACTGAATTGCATGGCAACCAGACCGGGCCTCTATATATATAACAGAGACGGACCTTTATTCATCAAAATGTGTCCCCACACCGGGCTTGTAAAAGGGACTGGGTGCCTAATTGGGACTGGGCTTTTATTTGACGTTTTACAGTATATATTGTTTTTGTGTGACTTCATCTTTGTCTCTCTCAGACCTTTGACACTGAGGAGCATGTGTAGATTTGGTCAGACCTTTGATCCTCGTGCTGGTCTTCAGGGATCTGTTATGATCATCATCTTTGTTGTTAAAGGTAAGCTTGCACACTCCTCTATTATCTCTTTTTGAATGGTTTTGACACAGTCTGTATGCTTTAGTGAGCCGCAGCTTTTACCATATGGACCCTATAGTCAAACCTGTCAAAAGGCGCCAAACAGAGGAGGGAATGTTTGTGTTTGTGCGACAAAAGAGAACTGCGGAAAGGTGTGGAAAGAGACGGGAAGGGCGCATTTCACTGGAACTCGAGCTTTTTGTATGCATGTCATGGAGACCTGTTTGTGTCTACTGTATATGCTCTGTTTTTTTTTTGTGTCTGACAGGTGTTGTTGCACATACACGCACACTCAAGACTGTGATGTCAATGCCAATCAGCCATCTGGGTAATTCCAGTTCAGCTAACAGTCTCTGATATCATTCCCTGATAACGTTAAAAAGGATTTTCATTTCCTGAGAACTTCACAAAGTTAAGATCTCTTTCCAGTCTGTCAACAGCGGAGCCAAAAGTAAATATCCTTAAGTGAATTCTTTGAGTAAACCACACACGCCCAGCATTACAACTGAAATAGTGTTAAATACTTAATAGCTCTTCAGTGTTTCACTCCCTCAGCTTCAGTCTGTGCCGTTTCAGTAATCTGAGGTAGTTTCTTCCTCATTACACAGCACAAAATCAACAGAACGGTACAGTGCGTGGCCTCTGTGTATCTCCCCCTTGTTGTTTTTTAATGACCCCTGTGGAAGGTAACCAATAACGCCAAAGGAAAAACCGATAAAGGGGAAACGTATTATTGCTGAGTCATCTGCCAGGGTGAAACGCACGTTGCTAAAGCCTCTCCCAAGGGGAAATGTAATGATTTCTGTAGGCGCACAGAATAAACCTGCCCGGCCCAAATATAAATAACAGCCATTAAAGCTTATTCCAGTGAGGAATGCTTTTATGAGAAACCTGAACAATATACAGCATATATACGGGTTATTAGATTTCTCTTGGGGTGAAATATAGTGACAGGCTAGACTCAATATATATATATATATATATACACAGACTGCTCACAGCCGCAGCTGAAGGAGAAAATCTACAGCAACTTACTGTCAATTCGTTTGACTTCCAATATTTGGTTGGGTGTTCTTCTTTCTTTCTTTTGTTTTTCTTTATATTTTTGTGGAACTTAAAGAGGAGCTACACTGATTTTCAAAATTCATACATGCTATTCTTATAGTCTAAGACAGTCTAAAAATATCGTTAGACATGATCAAATCTCACCCAAATCCAAAACTAAATTTGTGATGTCGTAGGGTATAAAGTCTGGAGCTGCTCCACAGACAGTGAGCAGTGAAAGGTGTTTTAGATGACGCTGAGAGCAGCCAGGGAAATGTTCTGATTAGTCAGTTAATTTATTGTTAATGTTACCCTTAATTGGTCAAGAAAAGTGCTTACAATTTGCAACCCAAGTCTAGACACTATAGATATCCCACAATGCACTGCAGTCGATGCCAACATTCAAAATAGACAGCTGCCAAGACAGCACTGTAATGTAAATAACACTTCATTTTATGTGTACGGATCAAATTCCACTTTGCAAGGCATGAAATATTTTATTTATATTTATTGAAATGATTTTGAAATTGCCAGTGGAGCTGTGCCTTGTACAGGTTTCCATGGTTACACATTTCCAAATGACAAGGAGGCTGAAAAAATACCTACTACTGTTTATTCACACAAAAATATGTTCAACTATAGAAAACATATTGGGTTTGTAGTACATAGTGCAAGTCCGGTTGCAGCGAATGGGTGCTACACTGCAGTAAAATAAAGCTCATTTGTGTGTAAAAAAGACTACAAACATTCTGTGAGTCTATGAAGCAGCTCAATATCCTTTGACATCACAAGTTTGAGACTTAATTCTCTAGTTTCTGGCTTCAAGAGTAAGTTTTTGCCTGAACATAACCACATGCAGCATCATCCCACCCTGTGCTTGTGCTGACATCACGATAGCGGCATCCCGTAACATTAACAGCAGACGCAGAAGGATACCTAGAGTGTAATAGGTAGAGGCAGAAGTTTACTGACAAGCAGCAATATGTGACGACTTTGGATGAGAATGTGTTGGAGCTGTCATAAGCCATGAAAATAACATATTGTAAATCTAACTCTGGGTGGCATTCCCCTTTAATATTTCAGTGCAAATTGAACGATCTCCGTAATATGTCGGTGCAGCCTTTGCACTCCCCGCTAAGAATGCAGCGTTGCTTTTTGAAGTGACACATCCTCTGATCTCTACTTTTTGACCCTGGATTTAATTGGTCTCACTCATCACGTCCCTTTTAAAGTTACCGTCCACCTCCTGCAGAGGTGTCAAGAGCCGAGTGCAACACTGTTTATCCCCAAATAATTGCTAATTACAGCATTCGCACCTCAGACAGCATCTCAGCCACAAGTCTGAGCCTCAAAGTAATGAATGGTATGCAGGTCAAATACAGCAGCGTTTATAACGTCATCGTAGGCCACGGTGGCAAAGGTTATAGCATTCTTAGACATTCATTGTTATGCCTGAGAAAATAAAATCTGTAAGTTATTCACTGACGCATTAGTTAAACTCATTTTTGCATTTCCAGTTGGCCCTAAAATTATATTACAAGCTGGATCCTGTAATGAAATGTCAGCAGGCTCTGGCTGGCTCTCCCTGTTGTTGCCTGAGCATCAAGAGGCAGAAACATGTACGGCAGTCCAGAGACGGGAAAAATATCCAAAAATGAGCCACAAAAGAAATATTCAAATTAGAATTAATTTACCTTGCAATGTTTAATTTACAAACCATGCGTGTTTGTTTCCCCTCCACATTACATAAACTTGGATATATCAGAGCTTTGGGAAAAACACATCCGGCAGCCAATCAGAGTTACAACTTGGATGTTGGTTTTATAAGCTGGAAAACAGCAAGTTTGTTCCCTCTGCATGACGCGAATGCAGCGTTAATAGGCTCGCCAACATTATGGGATTGCTTTGCAAATTTCTAGCAGCCTTGATAAGTCTCCAAGGACATAAAAATGATTCAGCGGTGTTATCAGTTTTGTTTTTGTCACATGTATCCAGGACGAGCACTGAACTCCAAGTAAACAACTTCATACATATATATTTATCGTCCAACCTAATGAGAGATGATAAAAATTATCTGTAAAATTAACAGAAATACTGACAAGGCACTTATCTGCCACATCTGAGGTACATCTGAATCTGCTTTCCGACACTGAAGTTGTAAACGTCTAAGGAAGATGATATGATATGTCTGAGCAATTCCTGAAGTGTCTCATTATAATCTGCCGCCATGGCGGTGAAATCCACGTCTGACGAGTCCATCAACTCTTGAGAAGTCATCATTTAACCTATAAGGCAATGGAAGTCATTATCTCAGACTTATTAATAGAAATACTGACAAGGCACATTATCTGCCACATCTGAGCTACATCTGAATCTAATTTCACGGACTGAGGTTGGAGACATTGCTACAGATCAAGTAGTGAGAAGAATATTCAACACAGTGGAAAGAGACAAACATATTTGTCCTCGCTGTAAACCACATTCATAATCAGTTCTATAGGTGTAGATATATTTCATATTGATGTTATTGGTTATGTCAAAAGGGTAGAAATGATAATCCATGGACCAATAGTCTCCAAACGTCACACTGCCAAAGGCGAACACAGATCAATACAAAAATAATTCATTCACATCAACACGGCATTTCTGCTGCCTCTGTCCTACCTCCTCTCTTCTACACCTGTTTCTATTTGCTTTTTTATGATTTGTATGTTTTTTTTAATTTAGGGGATAAGAAGGAATACGTTAGAAGGTAGCATCCGAGTGCATGCAGCATCTGTCGCACCACCTGTTGGAGGTTCTGCTGCCATGATCACTGTATCATTTTTCAGGACGTGTGTTCCCTGCCCGCCATCCTGTCAGCACTGCTCCATCCTCTCTGTCATCAGTGTCATCAGTTGTTCCTGTGATGATGTTGGCACAACAGCTTTATAGCAGTGTGGATGTGTATGTGTGTGTGTGTGTGTGTGTGTGTGTGTGTGTTCGCTTGTATGTTTAGGAGAAAAATGTGTTCAATCGTGAATTTGTGTGTTTTGGACATGAAAGCCTGGTAACGTTAGACTCACACAGAAAGAGAAAATGTTTGTCCTGACAGAGCGCGGCCATTTTTAAATGCTTCCTTTTAATTGACGTTTGTGGTTTTGCAAAGGGGTTGTGGGGGGGAGGGGGATGGGGTCTTCCAGGCCCTCTCCGAGGCCCCGGACTTGTCAGCACTTGAGGAGTGTGTGACATGTGTGTGATGGCGTTCGTGAGAGCCTCGGGATGAGCAGTTCACTGTGATCCTGCACCGTGACGGCTCGGTAATCCTCCACAATAGGCACACTCATTAAGCTCAACCTGCCCACCTGCTTCTCCAAAGGACCCTCATTTTCCTTCTTTGTCCCTGTAAATTATAGAGGACAGTCAGGTGTCCATGTTTCGTGTGTGCGAGCACAAAGCAGTGTAAGTATTAGGTAATAGATAATGGATAGGTGGGGCTGTTTGCGTGGGTGTTTAAGTGTAGAATGAGTTAATGTAACCTGTGGTCAGTGGATAATAGCAGACATAATCTGAATGTGTTTCCTACACGCAGTCAGGTCCACCAGATTTGAAAACTCAGCTATATTAGGTTTTTTGGGGGTTTCTTTTATTGTCTTGACTAGATAGGACAGACAAAGTGTGAAGTGGGGCTGATAAGGCATGTCATGCAGCGTTAAAAAAAAAATGGAATTAGGAACTGTAATTTGTCTGTGAGAGGATCGGTGGTGGCTTTGGTGTGACTTTGTTTTTATTATGTTATTTTTTCTTATTGACCCTCCCTGGAGCTACAAATATTTTTCCTTGAACTTCTCTGAGTTTTTTAAAAATATTTTTTAAATTTTTAAGATTTTTTAATTTGCTGTTTGGTGATCAAAAGTTTAAAGTTGAAAACAAAATCCTGGAGTTGAAAAAAAAAAACAACTTAAAAAAATTAATAAATTTGTCATGCATGCAAAATTGCAGAATTTTAAGTTATTTGCCGGATCTTGTTTGTGCAAACACTTAATTTTTCCGTAAAATTTTAAATGAGACATGTAGAATTACGTGATTTTGATTAATTATCACTATTTTAAGCTTAGATTTGATTATGTTTTCTGACTGAGCCAATCCAGTCCAATGATAGTTACAGTTTCTGGCTACAATAAATGAACATTGATTGAAAATTTTTAAAACATTATTGCAACTTGTTGTGAGAAAGTTCCGGCTGGGTTCCATTTCGGCACCCCTTGTCGCTTCTTCAAACTGATGGCGTGCTGATGACATCTACCGTAGGTAATACACTTTCTATGAATAATACCTTATACAACCCTAGTTTGTTTTTTTTTAAAAAAGAACTTTCCCTTTATGTAAAACTTCAAAAATAAGGCTCAGGCTGAATTAAACTGAAGTCGTCCTTCATGTTTTTGGCCCATCTGAATGCATACATGTCTATGCAGTTTCTTCTGTCTCCTAATGAATATCCCTTTCAGTCCATTGGACCGTGAGCTCCTTAATGTCAGTCCCTCACTCTGCTTCCCTTTGATAATGTCCTTCCCGTTAGCAGTTAACAGAAAGCTGGCCCTCCAAGATGAACACCCGGTCATTAAAATAGGTGAAAACAAGGTCAGTCCACACCTCCATCCGCCCGTGCACAAAGAGAAACTGGCATTTATAGCTCTCAGGGATCATTTGCTGTTAGTCACAGGCGTAGCAGTGCGGCGTCTGCCTTGTGATCAGCTGAGACGGCTGGAGTTGGTGATGCTCTGTACGCCAACTATTTAGGCCAGAGCAGATTAAACAGGTTAGACACCCGTGGCTGAAATGGGTCGTCATGCATTTCCTTTGAGCCGTCAGGCAGAAACGTGTCCTCGGTTTGACACTGCTGAGAGGAGACAGACAGAAATAATGGCTGTCGCAAGTTTCGAGATTTGTTTGGAGGCCATCTTGGACACATCCTCCCCAATTTTCAAATGTGTTAGACCTGATATATTGATTAAAATATACCTTACAAAAGCTTTTGTATGAGAGGAGACCATGTACCGCTGTCCCTAAAAACGTATTTGTAAATGTAATAATTAATAAACATAACAAATTATTATACTTTTATGTGATGTTGTCATCCCGCTGCACGCATGTACGTAGGCGTATTCGGCTAATGTTAATGTCTATATAATTGTCAGATGCTAAAGTGTCAATAATATGTTGCTCTGCATGTGTAATTTATGTGTTTATGTAATTTATGTTTGATTTATTGCATGTTTGTATTGTATATTTATAGATATACTTTCTTATAATAAACAATATAGTGGGAAATGAGTTTTCAAATTTTGGACTTTATTTTGGGGGGCCTTATGGCAGATTTGGGCATCCAAGACATTAATGAAAATAATTTATTAAAAAATAAAATAAAATAAAATAAAATAATAGTCCTAATAGTTAAAAAAAAGCCTTAGGATCTAATAGTGTGCTATTCCAGTCTTGTTTTTAAGCCCTCTAAAATAGTACAATAATAATAATATGTCTCACTGAAGCAATGCATTTTTATTTTTTTTAGGGATTTTTCCCTTTATTGATTATACATCTGTGGACTGACAGGAAATGTAGGAGAGAGAGGGGGAATGACTCGCAGCAAAGGGCCACAGGCTGGAAATGAACCTGGGCCACTGCAAGTGCCTTGGAATATGGGGCACACACTCTAGCAGGTGAGTGCATGCATGTGCAAGACAATGTTCTGCTAGTTTCTTTAATTTTGCTGTTTGTATTGTTGCTCATTTCAAATGCTTTGCATACTGGTAGATAGTTTAATCTTTAATAATACACCATTATAAATGTAGTGGAGTAAAAACTACAATATTTCCCTCTGACATGTAGAGGAGTTGAGTATAAAGTAGCATTAAATGGAAATACTCAAGTACAAGTACCTCAAGATTCTCTTAATTTTAGGATAGCATTGCAAAGTGTTCTGTTTCAACTCAGAATAATTACTAACTACAAATATTTTTGATGTCACAATTCATAATTTATCTGGAAAGCTGGAAAAAGTTTTAAAGAGTAAATAATGCAAAGTAGGTCAATTTTATTTCAGTCTTGTATATTGTGTATATTACTGACTCATATGTTGTGCATTTTATTTTTTAATGAATGTGTATTGCCAAGATTTCTTAAAGCATTTTGTATTTTTGCTTTTATGTTGTCGTATGTGTGTTTTTTATTGGATGTGCCATGTTGAATGCACATTTTATGTTTTAGTGAAACCAAGGGAAAAATTGCCACATCGTGGACAATAGATTTTTCATACTCATAAAATCCAGTGGGCATTAAAAAAAGCATTATGTATATATATATATGTATGTATGTATGTATGTATGTATGTATTTTTAATCCCATCGTAGGATACTCTCAAACCCCCCTGCAGAGGTCCGGGCTAAGCCCCCAGTGTCCTCAAGTCCTAGAGACACCCCTGCTGTGTGCATCTCACATATAACACTGTGCATATCAGCAGGGCTGGACGCTAACAGATTACATGTACTCCAGTAATTGTAACAAATTGGATTTAGTTTAATATTCACTGGTTTCATCTTTTCATCTTTGCACCTCTTGTCTGCACTTTTACTACTTTTAATGATAATGTTTTAAAATCGAAAATCATTCAGTATTTTTTGATAGCTTTTACAGTGTAAGTCTCTATCCTTAAATATGTTTTATGTTTCATTACAGTGTAAAGCACTTTATATTACTCTGTTGTATGAAATGTGCTTTGCTTTTCCCATGCACTTACGCAAAGTGACGTAAATCAGACACACCCATGTTATCACGTGATCACCGGGCGCACCGCTCAACCGAACTTGCTAGCTAAATGCTAACTGGTTACCTGCGTCTTTCAGCGTCTTCCGTTGCCGACGTCTGCGTTCAAACTTAGTTTTCCTTTTAAAAAGGTGTGTGTGGCCTTTCTGCTGTTTTTGAAAACAATGTACGGTGTGACTTCAGAGCTTAAAATGTTTGAGAAAGTGAATTGGTGCATTTAGGCAGTGAGGCCGTGTGGACTCCTATATTGTGCTTTGAGACTGAAGGAGCAGAGAGGTTGAACTCGCAGGATGTTTGGGAGGACTGGAGGGTGCTGAGGACTCACACAGACTGACGTCCAGGCAGGTGAGAACAACAACAAACACACCGTGATGTAGAGAACCTCAGCTTTGTTTGTCAGGATAGCCTGTTTGCGTGTCTGTGCTGTATACTGTGCAAATTTCTCTAATCAGGGTTTAATGCAACTAAGTACAGCTAGGCTAACTTTAGGCTAACGTACTGTACTCTACTCGCGATGCCTTCACGTGCTTCTCCGAAATATCATATTTACAAGGTACAAGCACATGAACGGCCCTCCAAAGTTTTCATTATGTGTGCGAAATTAGGAAATTTTGATGATACCCGAACTGCCCGGTTGTGACGTTTGCGTGACGTTTCATGGCTGCAGAAATGGTGGAAAGCGCTGAAACAATGTCAACAATTGATGTTAAAAAATGTATGTAGTTCCTAGTAGCACTCATTTACTTTTAGTAGTCGCACATTTTAAAATATGCATCTATGAGCTGTAGCGAGCAATCAAACTAACAATAAAACACACCAGGTGAGTGTACTGACATTGATAACAATGTTAAATTAGCTTTACAGGAACATAAAGCTAGCTAGCTAAGCAAATATTAGAATGTGCACAGGTATGTAGTTGACATTTTAATCTGTTTATAAGCAGAAATGACATTATAATTATCTATGTACTTTGCTCTGTTGCTGAAGCACAAAGGAGCTCTGTACTTGCTTTTGGTAAAACATCAGCCAAAAAAAACCCAACCTTTTTTCTTCTAGCGTCCATGTTTGTTTTTCTGACCAGAGTACATGAAGGCAGCATTAAGTGCAGTTTTGAGGTAGGCTACTTATATCCATTTTATGATACTTTTACCATATGTATCTGCTTTAGTTACTACTTACTTTGACTTTACCTAAAAAACACGTGTGGCTTAATAAATTGTTATAGATTAGAGGCCGCACTTTGAGGGCTTTTTTTTTTATTATGGCGCATTCGTGTGATGTTGGAGGTTCTGAGTTGTAAGTGGGAACAACATCGAAGCTACAAAGAAGATGGGCTGCATATTAATGTTAAGAGTGTTCAAACAACAGGTTGACAGCTGTTTCCAGTTTATATTATATTTTCATATTTAATCTAGGTCTCTGCATGGGCAGCAGTTAACATTAATACCATATTACACTTTGCACATGATCAAAAATTGATATTTCATATGTGAATTACTAAAAAAGTTTCTCACCACTGACCAGACTTTAGCCAGCCATGTTTATTCATTAAGGATGTTAAGTCAGCAAATTGTTTTATAAAAATAATGTGGCTATCAATGTTTGTATACTCGCCTGGCATGTTCTATACTATACGTTTATTATAAAGGTTTGCTTGTTTGCTACAGCTAATAGATGCATATACTAAATGTGCAACTACTAAAAATACATGAAAGCTACTAGAAACAAACTAACAATCTATTTTTTTTTATTGTCAGTTGTTGACACTGTTTCCATGTTTTCCACCATTTCTGCTACCCTAAAACAATCACACAAATGTTACAGCTCGGCAACTCAGCTGTCACTGAAATTTCCCAATTTCCCATTTGTAATTATGACTTTGGAGGTCTTCATGTGCTCATAACTCTTAAATACAACATTTCCAAGGAGCACCTGAAGGCAGCAATACCAGTAACTTGTAAGAGGCCAGGTTAGTGGGGGTTTTGAAAAACCTTGACCCCGTGCATCACTAGTGACCTGCTATATAGATATTAATGGCTCCTTTTTAAGCAACAAAAACACAACAATTCATCTTGATAGGTAATTGTGAACTAATGAAAACATAGTGATAATTATTACACATTTCTGCCAATAGATGCCCCTAAAAGTTACACACTGTACCTTTAAATGAAATTATGTGAGTACTTCTTCCTTCAAGTTAATACAGTTTATACAGCTTTGTGTTGTCTGCCTCTGTGATGTTTTATTCTGCTGTTAATTAAGTGGCAGGCTGTTTAATTTATGTGGCTTAATACTGCTTGTTTCACCCGCCACGGTGTCCAAAGCTCCTTTTGTTTGTTGTTTTTGTTTAATTGTCTTAGTTCTGATTAATTTGAGGAAGGCTACACCGAGGAAGGCTTTTGTGGAACTGAATATCAGTTGTATGCACAGGCTGCAAAGGGTAATCTATAGAGGAATATAGTGTTGGTTTGGACATGGGGTTTCTGTGGTGTGGTGGAAACACTGACATGTTAATACGCGATTTTGTAGCCTTAATGTGTCTTTTAATGGTCTATCATATAACATTGTTATACAATGTGTCCTTTACCCTATATTCACCCACCTTTCCATTTAAAAATGTAACACAGTGAAGTTTATTTAGCACCTACTATTTACTTTTATGTATGCACATTTTTTCCCAATTTGTAGTTTTAATTTTCCTTGTGCTCATCTTGAGAGGAAGAAAGTAAAATTTCGAACGAGTTAAATATTCTAGCACTCTTTCCATCTCTACCAAGAAGTTAACACCTTTGCTGTATTCACATACAAAACTTCTGCCTGCACCTTTACCAACAGACTTTATGTGCTGCTCATGTTTGAGATGCAACACTGCCTCAGGTGCTCAAATCATCATGTGCCACCTTCAGCCATCCTGTGCATTACATCAGCATAAACAAAAGACTAATGGTAGGGGAGCGTGGTAAACAGACTCCTGCATCCTTCCAGTGATTGACGTTAAATTAAAAGCTTCAGGATAAGACTGAGCAATCACTACCTTTTGTTTTGATTTTCAATAACATCATACTGTCACTTAAGTTTAGGCAATGAGTGCTGAACAGTAGGGTTGGGTACCGAAACTCTCTTCCAACATGTCATCGGTTTCCAGTACCTACTGGAACAAATCATAATGCAGATTTTGGTGCCAGATTGTGTGAATAATGATACAGAGTAGGAGCAAGAAAGATGGGACGAGCGAGCGAGTGTGTGTGTGTGTGTGTGTGTGTGTGTGTGTGTGTGTGTGTGTGTGTGTGAGAGAGAGAGAGTGAGAGAGAGAGACAGTGAGGTTTGGAGCAGAGAATATGAAGTTAAGTGGCTGTGCAGTGTGTGCACAATTTGGGCTGTTTGTCAGTGAATAAATGCTGCAACCTCTTAAGACCATGTTTACTTGGCATCTGCCTATTTAAACGAATGTGGTTAGCACCGAAGCTAGCAAGCTAAGTTAGCCTCCCCGGCTCTCTTCAGGTGGACTGTTAAGGTGTACCCGCTGTTCAGCCACTCCTCAAATCAAATTAGAAAAATTATCATGCTGGCCTGCGGCACCAGCGTGATACACAACGGCGGTGTCACTTAAGAACGCAACCGGACCGAACCTTACGCATGCATATGATACATGGCAAGACAGTGTCAGGTTAAAACGCTGCCAGTAACAATGTGATATAAGCAGCATGAATGTCCCTACAGGGCGGGCGACTCCTGACTTTAATGTGGCAGTCCGTTGATCGTTTCCTGTCGGAATAAGATGGGTTCTTTATCACCCTCTTAACCATCTGTGGCAGCATGTGCGTTTGTTGACGTCACGGCCTTGGTTGCCATGTGCTTTTGCTGCCTAAACATAACCATGTGCAGCATAAACAGCAGATGCAGAAGGATACCTGGAGCACAATATGTGAAAGTCCACTACAAAGCTGCAATATTTGTCAACTTGGAATAAGAACGTGTTGGAAAAGCTATTCTCACATTGTTAAAAACAGTCTACAGCTGTGCCAGCAACTCTGTGAGGCACTTTGTGCGTGTGTGTGTGTGTGTGTGTTTGTGGTCACATTAAGGTGAACTGATGCCTATCAAATAATTTCACTTCTTCTGAGGATACATTTTTTTAGTTGTCAGCACTCAATTTACTGTTGCGGTGAAATTAAATGGCCTGTTATTAATGAAGATTACCGGTCTGCAAACTGCAAGCATATAAAGTGAGAATTTAAAACTCATTTACATTTTATATCCAGGTCGCAGCGTGGTCACAGTTTTACATTAGAGACTCGAGCCATTGCTTCGCAAAATGTGAAAGTCTGTCAGGTGCAATATATCGGACACAAAGATTTCCTCATCTGTAGTTCAGCCCAGTTCAGCTTTAATAATCTATCAGGCAGCATTTGCTAGCCACGGTTCACAGACTGGGGTTGGTCTTGCGAGATGATACTCATTCGGCCTGATATTGACGCTCCCATGTTTTTGGTCTTTTGATGTCTTTGATGTGATTTCTCCTCCAGAGGAAACTGCTGCTCTTCCCTTTCCACCCCGAAAGAAGGGCAAAACTGCTCTGAGCTTGCCTCTACGTGCGCACATACACACACATACACACACACACACACACACACACACACACACACACACACACACACACACTAACAAACACATACACAGTTATATTCATAACTGTGGCAGTTAGGGCATGAGTTAAAAGGATTTGGTCTCATTAAAAGATTTCAGGGGATATAGAGGAAGAGGGATCAGACTTTATTTGATAGCCCGGGGCTGGGGAGTACTTCAGTCACAGAACAATTGCTTGAAAATCACAGCCTCTTTCTGCATTAGCTCTCCCCTCCCCTCAGCTCAAATACTGAGGCTCCATGTTTGTTTGTTGTTCACGCTGCCACTTATGATTGATGTAGCAGTGTTTGCGCTGCCAGGCAATAATCAAATGTTATTTCTCTTAAATAAAAAACGCAGCTTTGTGGCATGGCAACTGGTATTTTAAATGCATTTATGCATCAGGCAGCTTACGGCCGTAGTTTAAATGCACTCGATAATGACTGACATCATCAGTCATTTAGTTTTATTGTTTAGTGTTAGAATAGCCTACTTTATATTGCAAATCTACATGGATCTGAGTTTATTGTTATTTCCAGATTCTTAGCACTGGGTTATTGGATGATGATTTAATAGGATTTTTTAAAAACAACATATTTCTTTGGTTCTATTTTTTAACCCTTAATCTACCATAGATGTATAAGTGACTGAAACCTCGAGGCTTTTGTAAATAAAAAATGATCCATATCAGAATGTTCATTTTTTTTTTTTTGTAAATGAAAAATATGCAAACATTAATTTAAAGTTTCTGAATCAAACTGTTAAACTGGGGAATTATAGGGTTTATCTCTCTGAGTTATTCTATTTAAGTGACTAAGCCACTTAGCTGTGGCAACAGCACCCACAACTACAGTAATTTAAGATAACAAACTAATATTAGCTATCTAGAAGATAAAGCTGATATGATTAGAATTGCAAGATGACCTGATACTACATGTATCTAGTAGTCTTGTCATGTAAAATAATGTAGCTTATTTTAAAAATTAGAGAAGTGCTGAAATTTTTTTGTCACATATATAATATATTGGGGTGAAAAAGCACTGGTTTAACAGTACTTCTGGTTAGTATTTTTTTTGACGGATGACATAAAACTTGAGCTGAAGTGCCTTGTGTTTTGAGGTATTTTGCATTTTAGTTAGTGGTAAATAACCTAGGAAGTATTTCTCAGATACGCAGAAGGCTCTTAAATAAAACTAGGATGTCTCTACAGTAGAGAGACACAAATTGGTGCTACATGACCAGAGAAAATGGAGAAAAAGGATGCTTTTGCTCAAGACGTAGAAAACTTGCAACCACCAGAATGCTAGATGCCTGATCAGACCAATAAGTCCTCTCGCTGGTGGATGACGTAATGTGTAATGATGTGTGTGAAACAATAGCAGCCGGCCAGATCTCGTATTACAGTTAAGCAATAAGCTAAAACATGTTTCTGAAAACCGATGACGCGAGAATAATCCTGCTCAATTACAGAATTTTGATCAGTTCTGCTCAATTTTACTGTTTGATCTCCGTTTTCACATCGCAGAAAGGCAGGATGACGCCCACTTCCTGTTCACAAACTTATGCTATTACAGGTAAACAGTACACTAAAACATGTTTCTGAAAACACTTGAGAAAAGAAACAGGCAGCGCAGTAACATAACCTTAATTAATATTCGCTGCTTAATTTTTTCGTTTAAATGGATTTCGGTTGGAGTTTGAGAGACAGAGAGGCAGGTGTGTCTCTTGATCAGCTGTATACTCTTTGTGTCTGTGGTGGCTGGATGGATGGTGGGCAATATGAAAATGCAAAAGTACAGCCTGCCCCACCGCCAAATGATGAGTTTACTATGTAAATTATGTAAATTTACATCATTGATAAATTCATGTCATAAGGATACATTGTGTTTACCTGCAGGGAAGGTTATTTAGGCACTAGTTAGATGGACGGAAGTATACCGCAGTTCATTCACACAGACTACCACATTGTTTTTATACAAAGCTGGTTGAATATAGGCAAAGTATCCCCTTTAAGGGTATGTGTCCACATATTATTATTATTTATTCTATTTTTTTTTTTTTTTTTAGCAGAAAGCAATGGCAGGGTGTTGGGGAGCGTTTCATCCCAACGCTTCATTAAAAACAGTGCTCCCAGTGTTTTTTTCTGGCAATGATCAGGTAGATAATTTACTTATTTGTGTTATTTGATGTTCTGCTCACTGTAGCCTTCCATCTGAAACATTGTTTTGATGAACGCTGTAAATGTGGAAGGGAACGTGTGTACTAAGGAATACCTCACAGTGACTGTTTTATTTCAGTGGATTAATGATCCTTGGGTGAGTACCAGTGTTAAAAACACACAAGCACAAAATGTTCCAGTGTTTGGAGGCCAATTCTGTTCATGCCTAAAGCGATTTGATTGAAAACTTAGTCTTTAATCAAAACAAAATGTTGTGTTATGGGCCCGCTGGCAACAGTCGAGAGAAGAAAAATTGAGTCGACAAAGTGAATGAAAGAGGAGGTAGAATTTACAATGCCTGGCTTTATTTGCCAACACGTGGGCCGCTAAAATAAACATGCAACCTGAGAGTTTGGCTTCAGAAGTAGATGAATGACTAACAGGATATGATGAGTAAGAACTGTGAGAATCTTTCTCAGGGTCCCTGTAGACAAACAGTGGGTGTTGCTGTGGGTAATTAACCCAGTGGCTGTTAGCAGCTTCACTGGAACCTGCAGAGAGAGCAACCTGACAATGCTAGATCTGTTTGTAATAATTGTTGTTAGATAAATCCAGTCCATTAACCATTAACCAGTTCAAAGAACAGGACACGGAGGTTTCTCCCTACAACTACCAACTTGGCTTGGGAGGTATTTAATATTTCATACGTAAATACTTTAATGAAATTTCACCGGGGTATACAGTAGATGACAGTAGAAAGGTGCTGTGCTAACACCCTTCACCCAAACCCCAGTAGAAATCTGCAAAATGTTAAGAAAAATAATATATTTCAGACCTGTTTTCCTTATTTAATAGAGAAATACAACTGTCCTTCCTTTGAATGTAACGTTCTCTAGATCACAGAAGAGTGATAAGTCTTCATGACCTCGTTAACTCATCATAAAACACACTTCATTCAAACTTGACAGAAACAAAATAAAACTTATCCTAATTGTCTTAAGGCACATTTCCACTACATGGTGCCAGCTCTACTTTACTCTACTCTACTCACCTGTTTTGGTTTTCCATTTGGAAAAAGTACCTGGTACCTTGTAGTAGGGCTGCTCGATTATGGCAAAAATAGTAATCACGATTATTTTGATTGATATTGAAATCAGGATTATTTAATGATTATTTAACATGATCACTCATTGGCCTTTAGAACCTCATGCAGTTATTGAACATTAACTCTGGTGTTTATTTTTAACACTGGATGTCCTTTAAGTTAAAATACAAGTGAACTGAAAAACAATGAGCTTTGTGGTGTAGCCACGACTAACACATCTTGCACATTACTGTAGTTTGTTCAAATTCACATAATGACAAAACCTAATCCAACTAATATTATTTAACAATACATAACAGTTACTGTATCAATAACAGCAAAATACATTTTGAATTGAGATCAGTGATTGTTTTACTAACTCAATATTGTTAGACTCATCATGCCACACATAATCATTTTATCTCAATTTTCTTGTTTTGAAAATTGAGGGAAGCCAAAATTGTAATAGAAATTAAAATCCGAGTAATTGCCCAGCCCTACCTCATACCTGTGTGGATGTACACAAATCTGAATGTGGTATTCTGAAAAGCATAACCAATGTGATGGAAACTGATATTTATTCAATCTGATGTTACTCATAATTGTGGGTGGAAAAATACATGACTGAGCATGTTTCTTCAGATTGATTCATATCATTGTGAATGGCCACAGGATAAAAATAGACATTTTTCCAACGCAGGACTTTGATTTCACTAATCTCTTGTTTTAATTACTACAAATTGATGACAAGTGTTTGCTAGATTCTGAACATGCCCCCACTTGCATGAAGGAGGAGGAGTCCTCATGTGCAGGCGTACAGTGTTTCCTACAGAATTACAGCGTTTGTGTGGCGGTAGCTGACGACGATGGCTGAGGGTTGTCCCTTTGTATCGTCCTGTGTCCCCTCTCTGTATTTTGAGTTCTTTGTGGGTGCCTGAACACAGCACAGATGGAGCTGTCAGCTAATTCTTTGTTTCCTCCGCAGCAGTTTGTGTCTTGCGGTGTGGATAATTGATCTGTCGATGTGTTCAGAGCTGATCAGATCAGATCAGTGGATGAGAGAAGCAGCCACTGCGAGTGAATGCAAACTTTTAGACTTAGCAGAATGAATGCTGAAGTTACAGTGTGCCTGACGTTCTGCTGCTCTGTCCAAAGTACACTGTGATACAATGAATAACCAAATAGTATATTTTATGTAATAATATGTATATTATAATATGTTCATTAATGCTCTTAATGAACAATCCAGCCTCAAAAATAGAAAATCTATTTGTGGCAGCAGATGTTTTAATTGAAGCGGGCCACCACAGATTAAAGTATGTGTGGGAAACCCTATGGCGTGGCAGATGGATTCATATCTAAACCTGCAAGTTATACAAAAATGTGCTTAGAACTTGTAGTTTTTAGTTGTAGGTGTTTATTTTTATTTTATGGAGTTTTTGACTCAAATACTCCACCGGCTATGTCATAATAATTAAACATATGCAAATAAAAAGAGCTTGGAAATAAATGTGGCACTGGGAAATAAAAGTCTTATAAAATAAATATATGTGGCATCAAACAAAAGTCCCCTGAAATAAATAAAAGTAGCACTTTTACAAAGCATCCCTTGAAAAATACAAACCTGTTTATTTAATTATTTCACTAAGTTTTATATATTTTTTATATTTATTTCCTCATTTATTTATTACAGGATTTATGTCAAAACAGTCAATTGTTAATTTTTTAGGTGTATTTATTTATTCATGTATTTATTTATTTAAATAATATTGACTTGACTTATATATCTGGAGATTAATATTGATTAAAGGTACAGTATGGGGATGTGGAAATATATTCCATAATTAATTATATGCATTATTAAATTGACTCAGTGCTTTGAAGGCACAACAACTGCATTGCCAATGAATTTTAAGTTAGAGAGTACAACATTTGCCATATGGAACAGGATTTCTGGTATAAGCCAAACCCACTTCCAGACTTTTATTGGAACATAGATGTAGGTCCTTATCCAAACTGGACCCTACCCGCTCCCACTGCGTCTCTGAGTGTCTCTCAGTTTGTAGTCACCTTCACAGCTGAATGGCGCTCCCTCCATCAAGGTTTAGGGTATAAATACACCAGCAAGCTTTGGGACAGACTTCCCTCTCTGCAGAGGAAATAGGAGCTGTCGTAATATTTCATAACCATCCGTTTTATTTGATCTGTAGGCTTTTTGCTGCTTTTTACTGGATTTTTGGTAGGCTATATTATCCTTTTGCCATCAGAATACATAAATGAATTGATAAATTAGTAAGTAAGTAAATAAGTAAACAAGTAAAAACAACAACAACAAAAAAAAAACACCCCAAAACATAGATAGGAATAAAACTTAGTCCTGAGGCTAATTGGTGACATTAATTTTGTAAATGTTTTCTTTATTTTCACTGTTTATACGCTGCTCTTGTTTTGCGACAGTTCCTGTGACACTACTGTTTATTAAAGACTTGAAAAGAGTAAATTTGATCTGAAATACAATGTAGCATTTAAGTTGGTACTGTTTGTATGACAATATTAAATGTCTATCTTAGTTTGAGCAGTTTCCATGACCATGGGCAGTTGCATGGAACTTTATTTGTATATTTTGTCATCATGATTAGCATAATACACCATTGGTCAAAATGTTGGCATCAAGCCTGCAGGAAGTTTGCCAGGCTTCCAAACAAATTTTACACCGTGGCATTACACTATTCGGGTTTGTCACCTGATGCTGCAGGACTGAGAAAGACTTTTTCCCATTGACTTACATTGAGAAAGAGACTTCTATAAATTAGTGGATACATTTTTGTGAGCGTCAGAACCTTCACAAAATGACTCATTTCATTAATCAAGACTTTCAGTCGAATCCATTCAGTTCGATAACATTTGAAAAGTCTTAAGAGAGCCGCAAGAATAAATTATTTGATCACCATTCAAGCTAGCGAAGCGCTAAACTGGAAGTTAGCCGCTACACCAGCAGAAGTTACCTGCTCGGGCACAGTGCGCATGTTCGATGGACCTGGTAGTGTGAAACATTGGGGTACTTAATGTTTTTTGCCTCATGCTCTGCTGAGCAGCTCTCATAAGAATGAAGTCTCTGTACACCTCTAGTAACTAGTGCTGTGACCAGGACCATGTCACCTTTTATTTGTCTCCCATCCAGAAACTCTAGGTGGGTTTCCGTTAACCCTCAAATTGTGCAAATTGACATTGTGAATATAAAATACGCCCAATGGAAACATTTCTATTTTGAAAAAAAAAAAACCCTCCCATTTATCACAAAAAAGATTTTACGCTCGCATGAGGTGGTATTTCAGGCTATTTTTAAAAAGCCCTATTTTGCAAAACTGCAATGGAAACACTTCTCTTTTGCTTTCACTGAGTCACACTGGCTCCCTCAGGCATGATGCAGCAGGTGCTACAAGAGGTGTTATTGCATTGTTTAACTCTTAAAAAGTTGAGAGGATCATCCGTAAGTTTCAAATCCACAATTCCTCTGTGAAATCGTGGACTATCATCTCCCAGAAACCCCACATACGTGGCCGCTTCCATGGCTTACCTTTCCATTATCCCTTGCGTAATATGCCTATGTCGTCTTCGAATGGAAAATAATGATGGCTAGTGCGGGTGGCTGCAATAGAAATACAGCTGGTAATATTTTGAACATCCCATCGCCATGCTTCTTGGAATATTATCGCATGAGGAGGAGTCACATAACATTATTCAGTGGAAACGCAGTTATCTTGCAATTGCAATTTAGTGACATTTTTCAAAAATATCACTTAAGTTTTGCGCAAGTCTGTAATGGAAAACCCGCCTATTGATGTGTGAAAATGGGATACTGTTGACATCATATCGGGAAATTGCATGAAAACTTTTATGCAAAGTGCTTGGTCCGACACATATGTTTACCCAGTGCTAGTATTCTGCAAGGTATTGAGTGTGAATAAGAGTTATGGAGCTCCCAAAGTATTATATTTTGTGTGCATTTTTCTGTGCCAAAGTTACTGATGTGTCTGCACAAGAAAATGACTAGTTTGCCAAGGATACAAACTTTTGCACGCAAGATATTAGGTCCAACTTGTACGTGCAAGATAATAATTTGTGTGAACAAGATAATAACTTTGAAATTATTTTTCTCCATAACTTCTCAAAACTGCAAGCAGAAAAATTACATTTTCTCAGGCAATATTGGATGCAAAGTGTAAAATTATATTTAGCTTCCATAATAAAAGTTATAATTGAAGATTGCAAAACCACCTGCAGTATTTCTAATTCAATACTATATTGGCAGAGAGATTCCAAATAATCATGTAAATGAGAATGTCGGGCAGCAAGCAAGAGACTCACATAAATGTTCTTATTTTATTATGTCTGATTTATACTCTGCCTGTGTACCACATGAACTCACCATTAATTATTTCTAGGATTGAAAAGACAGAGAGGAAGTGAACTAAAAGCTATTTACATGGTTTGTTCGATTATCAAAACCACAAGCCCCACCCCTTCCCTCCACCAACAAGCTTCTCCCCCAATACACCCACACACAGACACATGGCACACCACTAACCCCTGGGCCCCGTATGAATTTTAATCACAGGAGGGTAAAGCAGTGAAGTGCAAATTCAGACACAATGCCACAATTACCAGCCTAGCGGCAGTTTTCAGGGGCCCAATTAGCAGCAGAAAGAGCAGCGGAAGAGTCTCCATTAGGCCTTCCTTTTCCTAACTAGAGACGCGTGACAAAGGTCAAAGAGCTCGCTGTAAACTCTCTTTGGATAATTAATCCGCCTGTTTAAAATGTGTGATTCAGTGAAATGTTTTTCTCCACTTGTATCTCGCCCTTCACATTTATCATGTAAAAGTACAAGTCTGGAGCTTTAATGAGCCTTAATAGCAATGAGCTAAGAGTCTTAAGTACATGTGTACATTTACCACGGGAAGCAGGGAACACTTAAGCTCGCATATGATGCAAACCCTCTCAGCGTGACTCACGGATAACACTTAACTTGGTGACATTTAATGAGGGAAAAGCGTTTAACACTCACTGGATCCCCTCACATTGCCATAAAAGACACTTTGATGTACAAAGTTGCAGGCTATTTCAAGTTTTTTCTTATATAAGAATTCTCATTAGATAACAAACGGACACCAGCTTGGTCATGGATGATTTACTTCTGGCTGGTGATTTTTTTTTTTTAGGAGACTACTTCACCCAAATTACAGAAGAGAGAAAAAGAAAGAACGAGAGAGAGAGAGAGAGAGAGAGCGAGCGAAAAGGAAAGCCCAAATAATGATAAGCAATTAATACATGTATATTAGGGATGTCAGTTTTGGTGAATTTTGCTTTGGAAAGGGTTACACCGATTATCTGGTAACTAACGCCTAAATTCCAGCAGATGTCAACGGTGTGTTATAGCCATGGCACGGCCTCTGGAGCTGATCGTGACGTTATCGACAATGCAAACGTGGATTCCACCAGGCGCACCTTGAACGCCTCAGCAGCATCCCAGATGTCACTCTGTGCTACGTAAAATATGCGCCAAGTCTATTTTTGCTGGAGACGGACAGCAGCTGCATTCAGCTGCACAGAGCGCATCGTACCAAGCGGGGAGTCAAACAGCAGTGTTTCGGGTAAATTTTCAAAATAAAACACCTTGCATGGACTCGGGATCATGTTTCACTTAACTAAAACTTTACATCAGCAGTATCTAAGTCCTCCTTAACTGCATAAATGCTCCCCTGCTAACAGCTGCTGTGCATGAAATAGACAAAAAGAAGATGATGATTAGGGAACAGCACTGTATTTTCAACAAAAAACACAGTTTAAAGTCTTCTACAAATCTATTTCGCTCATAATTTGAATCATTAATGATTCCTCTGTATAATTTACATTGATAACGTTTTTAACTAAAACTCGGCCACAAATCTTAAATCTAGTCCATGAGGCATTAGCGTTTTACTTCTGGCAATTGCCTTTAGCCGTCAAAAATCACAACTAGCAGAAATCAACAAATGAGAGTTGGTACGCAGCAAAATTAACCTATAGACTGACATTTGTAACGTGTGTGTTGAAAATATTCTCGGCAGTTAACCAATTAACTGTTAACAGTTGACATCCCTGGTATAGGCTATATATTTGTTATGTGGCTGCAGTGACTGTTAAAATTGAAAATAATAAAGTAATAATGCCCCTTCAGAGCCATGAGATGTATTATTGTGAGTCACGCGTTAGTTCTAACTTGTGCCATATGTTGTTTCAACTCAGACAAACTCAGCTATGCAGCAGCATCACTATGCAGCGTATGGTAATCCTGTGACTGCATGCTAGAGAGCAGAGACGAGCTGTGTAGTCTGGGGCACAAAAAAGAACCATCTGCATTTCATTATACCAGAAGAAGGTATGGAAATCTAATAGGAGCTGTGCCTCTCAGGGTGTTTGTGTGAGTGTGTGTGTACAGGACATGCACATAGACACCTGGCACGCATTAAATTTTTCGGCTGTTTGGGCTCGTTAAGAAACACAGCAAATAGATAGTTGTTTGCAGCATGGAAAAGCATTTCCTGTGTTTGTGGCTTGTGCTCCCGTGGCCCTGATGATAATTTTCCTTTAGTCAGGACAGGCAGCATAGTAGTGCAGTGAAAACCAGATTTATTCATGAAGTACATAATAATCATACAGTATAAAGGAGAGAAGTTGCGGAATGGGAGCTGTTCCTGAATGGTGATGGGCTACTGCGTGTCCTTGGTGCCTCCGCGGCGCTGAGGTTGAGACACAGATGGATACACTCACTTCGAGCGAGGTGACTGACAGCTCCTGTCTCCGTCTGCGTTTAATTTACACGCCGTGCTGTCTCTCGCACTGATAACCTCAGTGATATAGCTGCGGCGGTGGCGGCAAAGGAGAGGGGAGAACTGTTTAATTGTGATTCATCTGGTGGTCACTCATCAGTTGAGGCTCCATGCCGTGGCTCTCAGAGAACATGCCGGCTGCGTGCTGATGATAGATCATTGGTAATGAGAGTGTGAGAAGTTCATGTGTCATACAAGTCATTGATTGCTGTTCCAGCTCGCTTTGGTGAATCACCTCCTCTTGTGTCGCGGGAGAAGGAAAAAGCAGCAGAAGAAATACGCTCCTGTTTAATTTGTGAGCGTTGTCTGTGATCTATCAGCCGGTGGAAATGTCTTTCCCAAGAGTGGAGTCAGAATGTCAGATGGAGCTCAGGAACAACACAAGAGTGACTCACCGCATCGGGGGCGTCATGTCTGGGGAATGTCCTCAGTTGTGGCCTTTCACGCTATGAAAGACGTTTACCCCAAACTCTTTCAACTCTCCTCAGACATTTTTATTTACGTGTGCATTCTGCATACGTCTGTTATCATGACAAGTGCATAGCTGAGATTGAAGAGGTGATTCGGTGGAGTTAGGAGATGGGGGAGTTGAAATGATAAATCATGTCAGGTGCATACGAGGATGAGGGAGCGGTGCCATCGATCACCTCTGCTGTGTCATAGCAGCGTATTTAATAAGGAAATCTGGGCAGACAAGGGGTGGAGACAGCACACTGTCACTGTGGGCGGCTGTCAATTTCAGATTTAAGTGTCCAGCAGACGCTCTTAATCAGGGCTATTTAGTATGACACAAAAATCATTTCGATTGTCTTACAAAATGTATTTGTATGTTAAATCAAAGCAGATATACAGAGTCATAATCCAACAAGACTTTTACCTCCACGAGGAGACATTAGATGGACTCTTTACTGTGACCATGTAACGCTGTGCTGATGCATTACGGACTATAACTGGTTAACAGTGGATTTGGTGGCAGTGCTCTAAAGCTTTGTTCCTTTTTTATTACAACTTGGGGACTTTTTAAGATCGTTTTGGGCAAAATATTACATTAGCAACATTGCTAAAATGAAGTACAACAGGGGAAGAAAGACAATCAAATGATTTAGCCAAATAATTTAAGATAGTTTAACAGGAGATAAACTAATGCAAGTAAATTAACCCCTTTAAACCTGAGAAAATTGGCTTGATTTTTCTCTAAAACAGAAGAAGTTACAAATTACAAGGAAATTGCCTGAATTGCCTATAGTACAAGAGAATAAAGTAAAATAGAAAAGGAAAAAAAAATTTAAAACAAAAAAGGTAACAAAAAAATAATCCAGATATGAAGATAAAATTGTTAATAATAATAAAAATATAGTCACTGGACATTTTTCTTTATTTTTTAAATTATTTCTAACTTCTAATTATTGCACCTTTTTTGTAAAAAAACAATCTTTGGGCAACTTTCTTGTGATTGTTTCCTAATGTCTTGCAGTTTGTGGGACATCTCTTGCCAAGTTGCTCAGTCTTTTTAGCCACGTTTTCAAAAGAAATCAAACCAATGCGCTCGCTTTTCCAAGGTTTAACATGCATGTTAAAGGCATCTTAACACAGCACAAGAAAACTCATGTTGTTCCAGGTATCAAAGGGTTAAGTCAAAGAAGTTTTGAGAGAGAACAGTTTTTCAGTCCGTCTGTTTATGCTTTATAACTTCTCAGTCTGTTGCACTCAGCCCATACTGCATTGGCACCTATTGAAGATGTGAATCTGATTGCAGTTATTTTCTTTAAACAGCTACAGACTGTAGTTTTTCGCAAACCATGCTCAGGAGGAGTAAATAGTGCATTTGTGGGGAATTATATTTTGCGGCTGTTGATCTGGTGCTCTAGTGAGTATTTAGGACAGCAGGACCGACCTGATCTCACATCAATATGTGAGATGACCTCGACCTTTCAAGAGGCGGTGGATTGTAATGTGTTAAATCTGGTGGTGGTGGCAGGGTTAGCAAGTTTGTTTTTTTCGCTGAAATGACAAAGGCATGACCTCCACTACTCTTCCTTTGATCGACTAACTCTGATATTCTTCCCCTAACTCTAACCTGTCCCTCTCCTGTAGCTTATAACTAACCAACCCAACCATAGACTGTATATAAAGATGAACTACGTGCCCCCACTTACCCCCCACGATTCATTCATGCATTTTTTAAAAATACTTCTATGATACAGAAGAATGAAATACATCAGGCTTTAGAAACAGGTGGTACTTGTTACAAGGATTAATTCATCACTTCACTATTTGACTTTTCATGGAAGTTATTGACAATAGGAAAAATTCAGAATATCACCTAAATTATGCGCTATAAAAATCAAATGCTATGTAGCTATTTTGCAATGATGAGCGGTATACAGTCTGCAGAGTATTACTGTAAAAGCTCATATTATGTTACTTTGCATTTAAAAGAAGAGCAGTTTTGGACCTGTGATGGCCTATTCGTGCGTACAGAATGTGCTTCTGTCTTTCCAAATTAGGCAGTTTAGGCTTAATTACTTTAATGAGGTTGTCAGGGGAGTGTGGGTTGGCTTTGTTAGGCTTCTTTAAAGCAGCCTGAAGGACTGTTACTGTTGAGGGAAACACAAAAAGCCTTGAGACCTCTGGACGAGAGAATGTGATATAATTCAAGCTCTGTGGCCTCGAGGGAGTCAGTGTATCGGAGAGTATTTATCAGAAACCGAGGCGTGGAGAATGAAGAATAATAGCACATAATGTAGAACATTTTGACAATCTTATGTGGTTTGGGTAATAGGATCCCACACACCTGTTTTGCAAGTGGAAAATGAGTTTTGGGGGGAGCTGTTATATCAAGAAGTACTCTGGTTTTTTTTTTTTTTTTTTTTTTTTTTTCATACATGACAGAGATGACATATGAAAAAAAAAGGGAGCGGTAATTGCATTTTCTCTCGGCCAGTTCATATAACAGGAGAAATATGAGAGGGCTGCTTGTATGAAGGGTTGTCTGTGGGAGCTTTGACAGCCAATTTAGTCCCTCAGAATCAGACCTGCCCCTGCAGCACTGGGGGGGGTGGGGGGGGGGGTGCTGCTGTCACAAGCGCACTCGCATAGAAAAAGACCTCTTTCTTCTTTTTTAACCCCATCACCCATGCTTTTCCATTTGCTGTAGTCTTGTCTTGATAAGAGGCTATTCAGATTTCTCGCTAGAAACCTGCTGTATTCTAAAATGTGGACTGTTTGTCGAGGCTTTTCTTTCTTCTCCCTTGACCACATCAGAAGAGAAACTGCCCTTCGACGGAGTGTTTTATTGCGTGAAAAAAAAAAGGGTTTCTATTATGGATTTATGAAGATAAAAAAATCTGTGGACCGATCAATGTGGACAGAGACGAATGGTTTCATATTTTGGAATTTACTGTTTTTCATGGGGGCCCTTTCTGCTTTTCTTATACTGCTGAAACTGCTGAAGGGCAGTGCTATATGGGAAAGGTCTTTTCCAGCTTAAATCACAGTTTGGCTATCTGCCTTGTTTTGTTGGGGAAAAAAGAGCAATATGAAATGTCTCTTCTGCCTGTATGATGATTTCAATGGTGTTCATTATCCAGAAATACTTTCTCTTTGCGCTATTCATGCAGAAATGTTCAGTAAGCCCTGAATGAATAATGTTATATTCTGGGAAACATGCATATTAGGTTTTCTGCCTAAGAGTTATATGAGAGGATTGATGCCACTCTCATGTCTACGCATTAACTATGGATGCTAGAGCCAAGAGTTTACCAGTCTGGCTCAGAATAAAGACACTCACACACTCGCTGCAATGTCAAAAATGTGCCTACAGAATTAGCCCCTTCGATAGCTTTCCAGCTATTATCTTAATGTGAATGAACTTTTTAAAGGGGCAGTTCACACCAAAAAAACCCTTCATATTTATTTTCTTACCTTAACTGCTATTTATTATTCTAGATTGTTATAGTGTGAGTTGCCAAGACTTGGAGATATTGGCTGCATAGATGTCTACTGAAGCACCATCGTTTTGTGTTTGTTGACGTAGCTGCTACGTGAGCTGCAACCTTGAGCTGACAGCTTTGCATCTGCGTCACGTGGCCAATGAAGGGTTACTTAATTGGCTGGATGTTGGTTTGACTTAGTCTAGAATCGACTGGTTTTTCATGGGTCCCTGGATGTTTGCTCTGAATTTTAACCTGGTATTTTGACATCTGAGTTTGGCCTATTAAATTTGAACAACTTGAAAAATATATTAGTTGAATTTTTGGTAAGTGAATTTGGCTTTTCACATTTGAGCAACTTATATATTTTATTTGAATTTTTGAAACTGTGTATTGATTTTGAATTTGTGAAAAATAAATAGTAAATGAATAGTAAAAGGGAAAGTGAGTTATAGGCAAAAAAATCAGATACATAATTTAGATGCATAAGTAGTCATTGCAAGAAATTAAGTTGTTTTTAATTTTAAAATTCAAATGAAAACAGATTAGTAGCGCAGTGATATGGTTGCTGGGTGTAGTTCGCTAGAAAGAAAATAGTTCCTACATCGAACTGCTCACAACAGGTGGATTATCTTGAGTAACCGGGCCATGATTTCTGGAGAGAGACATTGCTTTAGAGTTTTTCAAATGCATTTTTTGGTACTTTGAGCACCACAAGTTGTGTGCCATCTAGCTCCACTTTACTGGAGAGAAGGCAGACGTCTTTACGTCCGATATTTCCAACACTTTGAAACTCACAGTCTCACCATACTGATAAATAGCACTAAAAGGGAGAGAAAAATATGTGGTTTTAATTTTGGGGTGAACTTTCCCCTTAAATAAGTTTTTGTATGCATCAAACAAAGACACCGTATATTTATGTACGAGCTTTAGAGGTTGTGGTTGGCATTTTTTTTTTAGCTTGGAAGTGAGCCAGGCAAACTGTTAGCTTCCAGTTATTACACTAAGTTAAACCACTCCATCTCTTTTAAACTGACTTGAGAGTCACATCAGTCTCATCAAACAAGAGAGTGAATAAGCACATTTGCCCCAAAATGTCAGAACTTTTCCTTTTAAAAGTTGAAGCTGAAGAGACAAACCTTGCTGCTATTCTGAGTAACTTTTCTCTCCGAGTGTTGCCCTTCTGGAGAGGTTGCATAAATGTATGAGGGATGAGATGGGAGATACTTTGCCTGTGCTGGATACAATGATGCATTAGAAGTATAAGTCACTGATTTAGAGATAAATCCATCTCATTTGCTGAGCTCTGGCAACGCAGTGAGATATGGTCACAAGTTTATCGCGCTGCCTCGTGGCGGAGTGTTTGTGCCCACTTCAGCTGCTGTAAATCAACAAGGAGGTTAGAAAAATCACAGCACAGCATCAGATAGCTACCAGTCCTTGGCTAACTTCACTCTGAGAGTGGCTGTGTGTGTGTACTTGTGTGTGTGTGTGTGTGTGTGTGTGTGTGGTGATGAGAGGTATTCCATACATTAATGCACACTGTGGAAAATAATTAGTATGCTGCTTTGTTATTTTCAAGATATTTCACTGTCATGCTCATTCTAACCCCAAACAAGTGAGGCATCATGTCTGACAGTCATCTCTCCAGGAGAGCAAGCTATGTAATGCATAAGTTAAAGGGACAGTTCAGAATTTTTGATGTGGGGTTAGATGAGGTACTTAACAATAGTCAGTGTATTACGTGCCGTAGATGAAGGTCAACATGCCTCAAGTTGGGAGAAACAGACTGTAGTCCGACACTATGGCTAAGCAACATACTGATGTGGATGAGGGTCTGCAACAAAATGTATCTTAGCCACCTAAAAGAATTCCCAAACTCAAAATCAGTTTGAGTGTAACACTATAATGAGAGTATTTTCACCCCTTTACCTTAATATCAGACTATTTTATATTCCAATGGGAAAATTAAGGTGGTACATCTTTCTCTTTAAAGCCAGTCATTGAGAAAAACAGTGATTTAACATGGATGAAGACAGGAGCTGCTGGTCTACTGCTGCCTCGCTTAGTTAGCTTGTTTGTGTTATTATGGGCTAGTTCTGATTCACCAAAGTTACACAATAACACAAACTAACAAATTGATCAAAGCAGAGGCAGACAAGCAACTGTCGTGTTCAGTGGGCTAAAATTACAGTTTTTCTCAGTAGAGTCTGGTGGCTTTGATAAGAAATTGGAGCATTTATGGCAAAGTGATGAAAATACTTTCAATATAGCGTGCACTCAAACTGATATGGATTTTTTTTAGTAGAGAATTTGTTTATGTACATTGTGTTGCTGACCCCCTTCCACAGCATTATATTGCTATGCTCTATGTGGGACTCCAGTCCCCCTCTCCAAACCGGGTGTGTGCCAGCTGTCATTTACTTTTTATTTTAAATCCTTTCAAACATGACTAAAACATGGGAAAAGGCAGTGAGCAACTAAACAACACATGGCCCACAGTTAGCAGAGAATTAGTAAATAGTTACAAGAAACTGACCTGAAAATAAAAAAAAAAAACAGTTAAAGAAAAGTTTAAAAAAAAAAAAAAACCAAAACAAAAAAAGACTGACCAAAACCAACCAGACAGACAATAAACAAAAATGACCCAAACAAGTGCAGAAAGAAAAAAAAAATAGATGAATAATCTATCTTTTTTTTTATTCTAACATAATTTTAAACATATAATTAAAGAGATTGTGAATATAGTTTTATCGACATGTTTTGTCTTTGTTTTTGTTTTTTTTAATGCATTTGTAATAATTGGCACCCCTTATGTAAAAAACAAGTTTTAGGGTCACACTCAGGGCAATTTCTTGGTCACCTTTGAATAATTTCTGCATATTGTGGGACATTTTTTTGGCCATTTGGTCATTGCATTTTCCCCCATGTTTTTGTTAGAAATCAAACCAATTTGCTCAGGGTTTCCTTTGAAAGTCATCTGAAGGCAGCAAAACTAAACTGTTGTCCAACCAGGTTTCCAACACTGAATCTGGATAAGTGCTTCATACAACCCAACTTAAAAAATGCCAAACTATCCCTTTAACTGCAACACCCACACTCACTGCTACAGGTCAAAGGTCAAAGAAACTGCATGCGGCTCTGCTCTCACAGGCACCACTTGCTCATTTAGCCTTTTCAAAGCTGCTACATGTGACTGCAGCTGCACACTTATGAGCAAATCAGCACACATTGCTTACACACATACAGTGACATCAATACTGGTACACACACACACACACCCACACACACACCCCACACACAAACACACACACACACACACACACACACACACACACACACACACGCGCGCACGCACACACACACACACACACACACACACACACACACACACACACACACACACAAACAAACTCATGCAATATATCTGGGTTAGGCTCATCTTATAAAGGACGCCTTTGTTTTCTGTTGAAATGAAACACAAATACACACTACACATGAACAAAAGCAACAAAACCATCTATGATCTTACAAACATTCGCACAATACACAGGCTGCATTAAACCCACACAAGAACAAGTCTGAGGTCAGGAGTCAATACACAGGAAACCACTTTTGGTCTGTCTAACACAATTGCACTAAGCTCAGCGAAGCTCTGCTGATCTGCAACTGATCATGTAAACCCCGAGCTTGAGACGAGAGCGCCAATGTTAAGGCTTTACTTTGTGTCAAATAGCACAGCAGCTCTCAGTGGTTTACTGTAATACACTTGTTTTTCTTCCTTAAGTTTGCAGAAATACACCTGACTGTTGAATAAAACATGAAAGGCTTTCTTATTAAGCCTGCAGGCGAATGGCTCTCAGGAGGAGTTGCTTTAGAAACTGGACTGTGTGCCGGGTTTCTGCAGTGCTTTCCGTGTTAGGAGAGGCTGAGAGGAAAGTCAAACCTGTTGGGCTGCTGGCACAGAGATGGTGGCCGCAGGGCTCTCTGCCCCGAGCAGGAATGTACCTGAACTCTACCTGAATAGCTTGAACATAATGGCCTGCTGCTGATAAGCTTTCGATGTGCCAACAGAAGTATCTTTGGTCACATTTCAGGAAACGTTTACTGTTACTTTTCTCTGTTCATGTTTGCTTGTGTTTGGATGTTGTCAGGTGGGAGATTCAGGTGTGTCATTCTAGCGCATGCAGCCTTGAGCTGCTAGCATCAAGCAGAGATGAAGAGCAAGCTGCTTGACCTTTCTCTCTAACAACACATCCCCGGATTCTTTTTCTTTTTCTTTATAAATGTAAGGTCTTCAGCCTAAGCCAGCGCTGACTACAGCGACTTAAGGCAATTTATCTGACATGGCACACCTTTTTCTGTATAGATATATCTTTTGGGAATTTACAGAGTATAAAATGTACTGGAAGGAGACTAGAATTATCAGCAGTAGTGCTGTGCGATATGACGAAATATGTTGCCTGACGATAAAAATTTTAAAAAGTCTATTGTTTCATATCATGCTAAATTCGTTTAGTTTGTTTACATCATCTGATAACACTTTGTGCTTTGATTGAAATATAACAATGCTTTATTAAACTTTACTATAACAGTGCTGTATTTAGTTTATACTTTATTTAAGATTATAACAGCATTTTTTAAAAAACTTTTTTAACAGTAATTTATGTACCTTTATTTTATAGCAGCAGCTTCTTTATTTTAGCTGTAGATAGATAAATAGATAGATAGATACTTAGAGTGTGTAAAACAAACAGAAAAAGTAAACAAAATGTGTATACATATATATATATATATATATATATATGGGTGCTTTAGCTGCAGTGCTTACAAGCAAAGTAAAATACTCCACATGTAAGCACTTAGTATCCAAACTTAAGAACTGAAGTCAATATGATATTTCTAGTTTTCAGAAATTGTTGCAATGACATATTTTTCAAAAAGCCTCCAGAGCAGCTGTAGAAGAGTCCCGCCAGGCATTCTCAATCTCTGACACATTACAAAGATACTGCCATTAAGTTGTCTAGTCTAAAAGGAGCATAATGTATTCTTTATAAAATATTATATCAATTTTGTCTGCGTTTGGTGGATATCAGTCATAATCTAATTTTTAAAAAATATTTAAAAGCTGTATTTGTTCAACAGTGATTGTATTTACTAATGTGAGGAAAGCTGTATAACTCATAAATCGGATCATAAATTATGATTAAAAACATAGAGACACAAAAGATTCTGCCAAAGTCAACACCTAAGAGTTTCTGCAGTCATGTGATGTTAATGGAACATATTCCATTTCAAATCAAGGCAGCATAAAATCTTATTTGTGCCCGTTTGTTCTACACAATAATAACTGTACAATTCAGAGCGTGCATGCCAGTGTATGCAGTGGCTGTGTCCAAAATCAACCCTGTTTACTATCTAGTGCACTACCTTCTGCTAACAATCCCACAATGCAATGTGCTGCTTTTTAAAGAAGCGAAAATTACCATTGATCAACTTTATAGCTGTCAGTGTTGACAAAATGATAGTAAGTGTTTAAAGTCTCAATTTACAGCGTATTGCAGAGCAAACATAAGTGTCTATTATAAAACAAGAAGTAATCAAAGTTCAGATGAAATACAGAGCAGAAATTGCATGTTGACTGAGTATATTTCAGCAGAGACATGATTATAGAATTCATTTTCACCTTTCAATTTGCTATAACATTTCTCTTCACAAAAGAGTAATATTGTGCGTGTGTCCGTGTAAAGGATGAAACAGGTTCTGCCTCGGCTATTTCCAGTCGTTTCTCAGCAGGATATTTAACACAAAACAAAAGCAGCACTTCACAATGTAACAACCCGAACTCTCAGGTCACTGCATTGTTCAACAGAGTTTGCATAAACAGGCAGTGAGTTGTTGAATTCCTCACATGTATTATATCAGAACAGTACAATACACAGCATGCTGTTCCACCCTACAGTATACTGCAGTTCTGCAACCTCTCAAAAGCCACACAAAAGAAAGATGTGGATTACAAAAGGGAAGGTAGAGCAGATAATTAGTAAGCATTCAGCAGGAACAGGTTTTGTTATTGTCAACGCTTGAATGTGCATTATCTGCTGTGAAATAAAATGAAAACAGTCGCCTGTCAGTATGATTGCTCAAATTCATTCTGGCTTCGATGCAAACAAATATCCCTGTTGTTGTTTGGAGAATAAATCCAAAGACACGAAACAGCAGCCGCATATTCAAATGAGCTCCATCAACCAACAATAACCACCCACACATGTCTGCACTGTAGCTACAGGGACGGACAGAGAAGGAGAGAGATAATATGGATGTGTTTTCTTTGGGGTTTTGAGAACATTATTTTTTTTTAATTGCCTCTGAGAAAGAAGGCTGTACATTATGCTGCATATGTGGGTCTTTGTTGAGGTTAAATGAACAAAGTGATGCGTTCAGAAACATCACAGGAATCCTCGGAAAACCTGCTGCCTCTGAGAGACAGCCCTCGAAGCGGAGGTATCATGGCCGTAGTTCAAGCTATTATCGACCTCCACCACGGCACAGCTCAGAGCATCTTACTATCAGTAATGGCCGAGACCAGAGATTTATCTATTTAATTCTACTTTTGTATTAGCTCTTGACAACTCCATTCTGCCATCTGGCCAGAGGTCTCAGAAAGCACAAGAAATGATCCTCTCATTCTCCTCTGAAGGTTGTTCTACATGCAGCCAGCTGCTGCAGCGTGGTTTCTTTTATTTATCATGGTTGTCACTGTGGTTCGCTAGTAAAACAGCTCGTGTGCAGTTCACACAAGGAGTGGATTTCAAAATGAGTGCTGTGAAACGGCCTGAATTAAGTTTTCAGCAATTACATGTATAAAATCCTCCCAACCGCCACATTTACAGCTTTAAAAATGGTTTTAACCATTTAAACTCTGCAATACAAGTGGCTCGCCAGTGCCTACATAGGTATTTTTGCTTGTTGTGATGCCGTTGCTTGGAGTATCGTCAAATGCTTCATATCCCTAAAAATCTGCACAACCTGATCTAAAGTAACGGAGTTAAGAGATAATGTGATCCCACTTGCCATATAAAACACACTACAAAACACGGGAACTGGGGTCTCCTATTGTAAGTAAAGGCAGCACCCCTGTGGTTTAGGGTCGTGCACCCCGGGGGGTAGCAACAGTCGGACCTCGCTGCCTCCGGGGTAGGTGCATGAGTATGAGCTCTGTCTTTGTTTTATATTAATTACTTTCATTTTAATATTAAGGAGTGGTTTAAGTTGTATTTTGAATCATAAAGCTCCCGTACGGTCGAGCCTTTTTTTTTTAAAAAGTTGACGATATTTGTCTTTTATTTCTGTTTACAAATGGCTAAAGTTACACATGTTAGCTAACTTGCACTTTCTTTTCATTTTACTTCTTGCAGCCGTGTATGTGTGTGTAAAGGGCGAACTGGACTGACTGTGTGTTAAATTTCCATGCCAGGTCAGTCCAGATGAGAAATAAACGGCGAGCGTGCCAACGGTGAAAAAGTCTGCCTTGTCACTAAATACACAACGCAAGAGGAGTACAAGGACCGATTTTTAAAATTTAGTGAACGTGTGTGTCAAATTTGAAGAAATTCTCTTGAGGTATCTTATTCACAAGAATGAGACAGATAAGGTCATAGTTACCTTGGCCTTTGACCTATGACCACCAAAATCGAATCAGTTTATCCTCAAGTCCAAGTAGATGTTTATGCTAAAATTGAAAAAATTCATGGCGTTCTTGCGATATTAGGTTCACAAGATTTCAAACATTTTTCTTTCTGATTGATATATACAGGGCTATGCAAAAAATGAGTTCCACAGAAAAGTATATGCAGTTATGGGAAGGTCAGACAGAAGCCGTATGCTGCAAAACAAGAGAATGTTTTGACTATTATGGAGTTTATTTTAGATAGATATATAGTTAAAAGATTTTTCAAACAGTGATCTCATAGGAGCAAGAAAACTAGATACTTTAAGCCTTAAAATTGACCTTAGTTTTGATTAAAAATTCAGTTTGTAATTACAGAAAACAAGTCAACTTTGTTACCAGTGTCGTGCTTACTGTACGTGCCAGAAGCTAGTCAAACACATTTATATGGAAAATGTGTATAATACAAACCACAAGCCCTTTAATTGATGATGTAATGTTTTTCTTTATAGTTGCACTCTTAAACTTATCTAACCCATGACTTTATTATCAAGATTCCAGCAATGAGGGTGGATGGTGCAGTGAGGCAATTTGCTGCAATATGGCTTTTATTTTGCTGCTGAATTATTAACAGTATGCGGTCACCCATTCCCAATGAGGCTCTCATACGAGAGAGAAAAGCAAATAGAGTTCGAAATGACGGGTCAGTTCATGATGTCACCAAATCTGTCAGCTCTCACAGGGTGACTCACTCAAGTCTGCCAGTAGTCGAAGCTGCATCACTAAATGAATCATCCTCTGAGCTTATTTCACACTTTCATTTCTCAGAAACTCTGCTGAAATATGACAGTATTTTCCACATCAGTGGTCACTGCCTTTGCTGTCAGGGGAACTTGAAAAATCCAGGGTCAGAGGTTGAGCTGGTTATGATAAGACCGCAGAGAAGAAAATGTAATGGATTGTCATTCAAAAAGGTGAGAGGAGGGAGAGAAGCGAGACCCCCAGATAGGGAAGCTCAGACTGCACGACACAAAGAGTAAAAGGATGACCTTTTTCGGGACAGACCAGGGAAGCGTAGGAGTCACCTGCTTCTGGGTGACCTTCAAGCTGTGCTGTGCTGTATTCATCTCTCTTAATGTCTTTCTCTCTCTGTGGTTTTATTATGGAGGTTGGTTCACTCAGAGGAGGAGCAGGTCTGTTCACCTGCTTTGTTTGACAGGCACGATGAATAAATACATGCGCTGGAGAAAGCTTTCAGCTCAAACTCTGAAGGTTCATGGAAGCGAGGCTTCAGGGACCTGGAGCTATTTCTGCTCTGAAATGATAACATCTTACTGCACAAAGGAGCACTCTCCGAAGAGTTTTCTAACATTTCAAAACTAAATTCAAATCAGCAAAGTTATGTTGTCTTTTTTTTAAAGTTTGTTTGTTTTTTTTGTGTGTCTCCCTTTGTGTCATTCTGTGCCCCCTTTCTAAATCTGGAGGTTTTTGATGGTTTGTGAATGCAGTGCAGGCAGAGCTCTCCATGAGCTCTTTTTCCTCAGCAGCTGTTTGTGACTCTGGAGGTGAATAATTGATCTGTCGATCCGTTCAGGGCTGACTGGATTAATACAACTCTCAGGAGTGTTTCCTAAATTAGCGCCCCTACCGCCTTACGACACAATAACATATATTATTGTTATCGATGGCAGTGTCAATCACCTGGTTATTGTGAAGCAAAACGGTCACGGTTTGGCTTAAATAAGTATCTTTATTACTAATGTAATGTATCTCAGCTGACATATCTCATATCATGTATGATGTATGTCACATCACATACGAGACATGTCACATACTTCGTTGTACTATGTTATGTTGTGAAAATAACTTGACCTACAGTTTCACATAAGACACAAACGCTGGTCTCATCAATGAAAGTCTTGTGTTTGTTTGACCCATCAACCTTACTCTCAATCTAAGCAGTCTTAGCTGCTCTTTATACTACATTGCCTAGAGGACGATGTTGGCCAAAATCCAAGTTTATCTCCAAACTAGGAGTAACTATCCCCTTTGTAGGAGATAAACTTTAGTCAAGTCAAGTCAATTTTATTTATAGAGCCCATTATCACAAAACACGGTTTGCCTCAGGGGGCTTTACAGCATACAACATCCCTCTGCCCTTAGACCCTCACATTGACTAAGGAAAAACTCCCCAAAAACAATCCCTGAAACGGCAGGAAGAAAATAGGTAGAAACCTCAGGAAGAGTGGCAGAGGATGATGAGGGATCCTTCTTCTAGGACGGACAGACGTGCAATAGATGTCGTAAATAACAGTTGAGTTACAATAATGACAAAAAAGGAAAGAGAAAGAGAGAGGAAGAGAGAATTTTATGGCTAAGTTATCCTCTTTTGAGAGTTAGGAAACCATGCAGAATGGTGCAAGATACAAATGGCATTGAAAGTTCAGCATATAGCTTTAACAAAATGTTTTACCTTCTGCGTTAACTGACTACAAATATCCACTGTAGAACATTATGGAATAGTGCAGTGGCACTGGCAGGATTCTGTTTCATAAGCTCAAGGGCTACCTACCTGCAACATCAACCTTGCTTCTCAGGGCTCCCAAGGGTCTCTGTTTTAAGCATCTAATCTATATTCCAGTTTCAATCAGCCCTCAGTATCTGTTTCCCATGTAAAAAGAGGAAGGCTCACCGCAATATTACAGTTCTGAATGCAGTCAGAGTTAAATAGGGTCTCACCCTCCTGACCTTTGGGGTCACCCAGAAGTGGTTGTACGTGCAACAGCTATTTATCAGTCTCCCTCTCACCCCTTTTGCCATGCACTCACAGGCTGTTTCCATTCTCCATGTTGAGATACTTTGTTTATCAGGAAATGTTATTCATCTCAGGAGGCAGACAATGTGGAGCAGAGAAAGCTTACTGGACCTGATGGATAGAGGGTTCTGAGAGAAAGAGGGTCCCTGATAGGGCAGCAGACTTGGTACATACATAAAGGTAAAGATGAGTCTCTCACATTCACATACAATTGATCATTTTCTTATTTGTTTTCTGTTTCTACAACTTTAATGTTTAGGTGTGTAAAATGTTAAATCAATACAGCCCTACAAAAATACTTAAATTATTATACACAACCACTTCACTCGTTTTTTGTTAACTTTTGCAGAATTTTTTTTAATGCGATAAATGAGGTCAAAACACAAAAACGGAAATAATAGGTTTCTATGAAGGAGGCACATTATACATTGAACATAGTACACTTGGTATTGTTAACCCTGACTATTCTTACTCAGTGCATCAAGCATCTTTTCTGTGATGGTAGATAGAAGTTTTTAGTGTCATACTCCAAAAAATAATCAGAGTTTCCCACACATTCTTTTATTTGTGACGGTCCACCACAATGAAAACATCTGCATACACATACTGATTTAATATTTTTGGAGCTGGGTTGTTAATTTGGAGTGCTGTTGGAAAAAAAAACAAACTAGGGGCGCCTGGTGGCTCAGTGAATAGAGCTGGCCCCCCATGTATAGAGGCTGTGTTCTTGCCGCAGTGGTTGCGAGTTCGGCTCCGGCCTTGGCCCTTTGTTGCATGTCATCCCCTCTCTCTCTCCCCCTTTCACACTTGTACTGTCCTATCAATTAAAGGCAAAAAAGCCTAAAAATATCTTAAAATTATTGCACCCACTCTCGAAGCACAGAACATACTCTGGGCACAGGAGGAGCAGCAGAACATCAGTGAGGGTAAAACTTGATTGTTGATTGCTGCTCCTCTCAACAATTGATCTGATCAGCTCAAAATAGATTGACATCAGTTCTCCACCCTTCAACTCAAACTCTTAAAACTGCTGTTGTAGGAATAAAGAACTTAAGACTTACTTAAGTTTTGTCTGTGGGGCATTCATGCACGCACAAAAATTTAGAGAGGGGACACAGAATGATAAAAAGAGACACACAAGATTAAAACAAAACAAAACAAAACAAAAAAAACTTGAAGTTTGATGTATTTGGGTTGAGTGTCCCTTGAAGATGTAAAACTGAGTTTTCAGGGGCTTTAAATAATGTCTGTGTGACTTTGTGGCCCAGTGTTTTGCTGTGAAAATTGTCTCCAATTTGTCCTCCATCTTTATAGCAGCATGCAGCGGCCTGTACTTATATCCTGGGACTATTTCAACCAAATTGTCTCAAATCATAAGGAGCTCCATGGACTACAATAAGAAACTAACAATTCCTTTTTCACTTTGCCAGGTTTTCATAGGTTCCTGTTAATGGTCCTGCATTTGAAAATGGCTAAAAGGCTGCAGGCTGTACTCTCAAAGGTCAGAACATGGAAAACCTCACTGTTATCACAGTATGCTGAGCACCACACCAACACGAACGCAACAGAGACAGCTTCATTCATACGCATAAAAGTCATTAGTGCTCTCACACCTATCTCTCTGAGTTGTTTGACTTTAAAGATGTAGTTTACTGTTTCACAATAAATATTGCTGTTTGTCTGATTTAGTTAATTACAGTATTCAGGCAGCGACGCTGTATGTAATGGACTGTGTTGTATTTGTTAAGAATTATCTTGTTTTTGATGTATTTTTTGACCTCTCCAACACTTAATCTTCATCGTCTTCCAATCAGCACTTTCAACAACACACTGGTAGCTTCAGTCAGTAGTAGCTGCCAGTATGACTAACTATAGTCATCATCATCTTCAGGTGGTTGTAGAATCCTTGATCTACTACTTTCTTTGTTGCTTCTTTTCTTCTGCAGCACGGTGGAGGGCCTTTTTTTTTGCTGTGCTGTGCCTTTTGTACCATCCTGCTTCATTGGATTATGTTGAAAGCCACTTCCTTCAAGTTGTTGAGATTGAAGCTGCACTTTCTCAGGTGGGTCTTTATACCACTTAACATGTGTATGACACGGCCTTTCCATTGTAACTGGTACTGGGTGACAGTTGTGGTGATACTGGGGATGTTTGCCTCCTCCGCTGACATTAGGTCACCTATCTTCCTAACTGATCCTAAGGATCTTACAGAGGCACTGGTGGTGGTTTTGGCCCAATAAAGCAGTGAAGCCAGAACTGCCGCTTGATAGACGAAGAATTTGGTCTTGGTCTTGATGTCATTAGTAAAAGTTCAATAGCACACCCTTAACAATTATGAATCTCATTAGTGACAGCCCTTGTTGAATGACAACCGCCAAGTAGGGATGGGTATTGCAAACCGGTATTGACTGGTACCGGTACGTGATTGGGTAGCTCCGATAAGCTCCATGACAAATGGTGATGCTATCGGTATTTATGACATAAATTGTGTAACGTTAATTCATTCTAACTTGATTCTAACATAACTGGCTATCTGCCCTTCATGATGAGGAAGCTGCCGGCATCAGGGGATGACGTATGCAAAAGCCCTAATGGCACACCCTTTACAGTGGATCTTGTCATCAATGACAGCTTTTGTGGATATAAGACTGCCAAGTCAGGCAAAGTGTTCAGCTGCACTTTCTTTGGGGGGATTAAAGCATCTGTTTCAGAAAACAAGTACTTTGCATGTGTGTGAATGGCCCATTCAACGTAACTGGTGCCATTTAATGGTTGTTGCAATACTGGGAAAGATGGCTTCCTCCCAGCTGCTGATGTTAGTTCGCCTATCTTTCCAGCTGATCCTAAGGATCTTACAGAGGCATTAGTAGTGGCACTGCTTCAGGGATTTCATTCGTCTGCTAAAGGTGTCCAACTTTTGCCCCCATAGAGAAGAGAAAGCAGAACTACAGCTTGGTAGATGAAGAGTAAGGTTTTGGTGGGGATGTCCCAGTCCTCATTCTTCCTCAGCCTAGCTAAAACTCCAGTGGCTCACCCTGTAGGTTGGTAAATCTCAGCATTATGGAAAGAAGATTGCCAGGGTAGGCAAAGTGATCCACATTCTCCAAGATGTTGTTGTCACATAAATTGTGGGGGCTTGTAATGGTTCGCCGGGTTCTGGTTAGAGTAAAATCTGAGTCTTCTTGATGTTAAGATCAAGTCCCAGGAGCCCAGACTCCATGTGAAGTCTTTGGTCTAACCTTTTTTTTATTTTAACCTTAACCAACCTTTAATCTAACTATAAACCTGAGAAAATGTGTTTTTTTATTGCCTTCACTTAATTGCCAAACTATGAATCTGCCTCTTCTTTTTCCTTTGTGGTATTTATTTGTGCAAAACTAGAAATTAGGGATATTTTGGATGAGGTGCTGCTGTGTTTTGTGGCATTTCGAACCGAACCCATGCTTCTCCTTGTAAAGAGGACAGATTGATGTTGCCTTTCAAGTCGAGGTAATTACATTTTTCCAGAAAACACCAACTTCTTTCTAAGCATAAGCAATGGAGGAAGTCACTGATGTGTCTGTTGATTGGGTTCAAATCAAACAGTCTTTCATGATGCTTCTAGCTGTGTTTGGGTTCGCTGCTTTTTGCCAGTGTGCATTAAATCATGCGCCTTATTGACTCAAGCGGAGCTAATAAAGTGACATTCTGTATGAAAGCTTACTTTGAAGACTCCACTATCTTCTTATTATGAGAAGTGCTTCTCTCTCCCTCTCTGTCATGCTCTGTCTGTATATGTGGTTATGAAAGTGTTTGACTGTATATGCCATCTGTGAGATGCAGAGCATTTTAAAGAATATAAAGGCTTTGTGCATGATGCTCTGTCATCTTCATGTCAGAAATAAGCACAATACATGAAAACATCAGCAATCTGTAATTCCTGTCAGCGCCATACATGTCAAGAACAAAAATGCTATTAATTTAACAACAACCCAGCTTCCTAGACATTATGTTCTTACTGGACAGCTCTGCACCTTATGATTTGTATATACTTTCAATATTCACTGTCACTGTAGGAGGTAGTATGCACCACATAGTATGTAATGAGGTGGAAGGTACGGATAAGGAGGTTGGGTAGTGGATGAGGGTGTATATTAGTAGTTGCACGTAGTCTCAACACTGGTGCCTGCGCAAGTGGCCTACACCATTGAGAGCATACATGTGCACTGGTGTGTCTGTGTTAGAATTGGATTGATTTACAGATTTGACAGTCTGGTTTGGTGTGTTAAATGAACTTCATTGGATTTGTTGCAAACTGGTTGTGCTGACATTGTTATGGCAAATTTAAAAGTAACCTATATCAGCAAACTCTGTCAACAGCATCATGGCACTAAATCCAACTGGTATTGTATTAGTAATAAGCAATTTGACAATGTGATTAACAAATTATTATATTTGTTTATGAACGGACTCACAGTGTCCTACAGGCCATAGGCAAGTTACTGCCTAGCGGCAACATGAACTACATCGAATTTAAGTAGAGGTGGATGAGCGATGTAAGTTGTGTTTGTTTGCTAGAAAGTTCATATGTTTTTTGGGGTGACCGTCTAGACATGACAAATTGATGGCGCGTTTCCACTACACGGTACCAGCTCTACTCTACTCTACTTTTCCATTAGAAGATAGTGCTGCCTAGGTGTAGCTGGTCGTTGTAACGACGCCGTGCAACATTGCTATGACGTCAGTTTCAACACAACACACACATACACACAGGGTTAGAATTACAGGGTGACTTTCAGGGGAGCCCCATTTTTCTGTGCGCACCACTACTAAAACATGTCACATGCATAAAGTGCGCAGCATTTACTGCGAAAAAGATTCTACTAATACCCAGCGGTAACATTTCCTCTCTCTCTTTGTCCCGTCTGTCAGATAATGA